>NC_061510.1:245575210-245596214 GCF_022539505.1 Lolium rigidum | reverse complement strand
GATAGTCTTGCCTCCGATGTTGATCTTTTGAAATCGAAAATTATGCCTAATAGGGATATTGAAAATAAAATTGTTACTACAGCAAATGCCATCCAAGTTAGAATTAATGAGAATATAAGATTAATGGCTGAGCTGCGTGCTAGGTGGGATAGAGAAGAAAATGAAAAACTAGCTAAAGAGAAGAATATAGCTAAAGTTTGGACTATTACCACCACTAGTAATGCTAATGCTACACATGTTGCTGCACCTCCTACTCATACTAATAAAAGAATTGGTGTTAGCAATGTTTCCACTTCTAATGCAAAGCGCGAAAAGCTACTGAAACTACTAAAGCTACTTGAAGCTGCTCTGTGATAAAGGCTGCTGAAATTTTTTCCAACATTGGGGATGATGATCCCATTGCTTTAGATTATAATGGTTTGAATTTTGATGATTGCCACATCTCTGAAGTTATAAAGTTCTTGCAAAAACTTGCTAAAAGTCCTAATGCTAGTGCTATAAATTTGGCTTTCACGCATCATATTACAAATGCTCTCATAAAAGCTAGAGAAGAGAAACTAGAGCGCGAAGCCTCTATTCCTAAAAAGCTAGAAGATGGTTGGGAGCCCATCATTAAGATGAAGGTTAAAGATTTTGATTGTAATGCTTTATGTGATCTTGGTGCAAGTATTTACGTTATGCCTAAGAAAATTTATAATATGCTTGACTTGCCACCATCTGAAAAATTGTTATTTGGATGTTAATCTTGCTGATCATTCTACAAAGAAACCTTTGGGTAAAGTTGATAATGTTCGCATTACCGTTAACAATAATCTTGTTCCCGTTGATTTTGTTGTCTTGGATATTGAATGCAATGCATCTTGTCCAATTATATTGGGAAGACCTTTTCTTGATCTGTTGGTGCTATTATTGATATGAGGGAAGGTAATATAAAATATCAATTTCCTCTCAAGAAAGGTATGGAACACTTCCCTAGAAAGAGAATGAAGTTACCTTATGATTCTATCATTAGAACAAATTATGATGTTGATGCTTCATCTCTCGATGTTACTTGATACACACTTTACGCGCCTAGGCTGAAAGGCGTTAAAAAAGCGCTTATGGGAGACAACCCATGTTTTTACCTACAGTACTTTGTTTTTATTTTGTGTCTTGGAAGTTGTTTACTACTGTAGCAACCTCTCCTTATCTTAGTTTTGAGTTTTGTTGTGCCAAGTTAAGCCGTTGATAGAAAAGTAAGTACTAGATTTGGATTACTGCGCAGTTCCAGATTTCTTTGCTGTCACGAATCTGAGCCCACTGCCCTGCAGGAAGCTCAGAAAATTATGCCAATTTACGTGCATGATCCTCAGATATGTACGCAACTTTCATTCAATTTGAGCATTTTCATTTGAGCAAGTCTGGTGCCATTTTAAAATTCGTCAATACGAACTGTTCTGTTTTGACAGATTCTGCCTTTTATTTCGCATTGCCTCTTTCGCTATGTTGGATGAATTTCTTTGATCCACTAATGTCCAGTAGCATTATGCAATGTCCAGAAGTGTTAAGAATGATTGTGTCACCTCTGAATATGTCAATTTATATTGTGCACTAACCCTCTAATGAGTTGTTTCGAGTTTGGTGTGGAGGAAGTTTTCAAGGATCAAGAGAGGAGTATGATGCAACATGATCAAGGAGAGTGAAAGCTCTAAGCTTGGGGATGCACCCGGTGGTTCACCCCTGCATATATCAAGAAGACTCAAGCGTCTAAGCTTGGGGATGCCCAAGGCATCCCCTTCTTCATCGACAAATTATCGGGTTCCTCCCCTGAAACTATATTTTTATTCGGCCACATCTTATGTGCTTTTTCTTGGAGCGTCGGTTTGTTTTTGTTTTTGTTTTGTTTGAATAAAATGGATCCTAGCATTCACTTTATGGGAGAGATACACGCTCCGCTGTAGCATATGGACAAATATGTCCTTGGTTTCTACTCATAGTATTCATGGCGAAGTTTCTCCTTCGTTAAATTGTTATATGGTTGGAATTGGAAAATGATACATGTAGTAATTGCTATAAATGTCTTGGGTAATGTGATACTTGGCAATTGTTGTGCTCATGTTTAAGCTCTTGCATCATATGCTTTGCACCCATTAATGAAGAAATACATAGAGCATGCTAAAATTTGGTTTGCATATTTGGTTTCTCTGAGGTCTAGATAATTTCTAGTTTTGAGTTTGAACAACAAGGAAGACGGTGTAGAGTCTTATAATGTTTACAATATGTCTTTTATGTGAGTTTTGCTGTACCGTTCATCCTTGTGTTTGTTTCAAATAGCCTTGCTAGCCTAAACCTTGTATCGAGAGGGAATACTTCTCATGCATCCAAAATACTTGAGCCAACCACTATGCCATTTGTGTCCACCATACCTACCTACTACATGGTATTTTCCCGCCATTCCAAAGTAAATTGCTTGAGTGCTACCTTTAAATTCCATCATTCACCTTTGCAATATATAGCTCATGGGACAAATAGCTTAAAAACTATTGTGGTATTGAATATGTAATTATGCACTTTATCTCTTATTAAGTTGCTTGTTGTGCGATAACCATGTTTGCGGGGAACGCCATCAACTCATTGTTGAATTTCATGTGAGTTGCTATGCATGTTCGTCTTGTACGAAGTAAGTGCGATCTACACTGAGTTGAATGGTTTGAGCATGCATATTGTGAGAGAAGAACATTGGGCCGCTAACTAAAGCCATGATTCATGGTGGAAGTTTCGAGTTTTGGACAAATATCCTCAAATCTCTAATGAGAAAAGAATTAATTGTTGTCAAATGCTTAAAGCATTAAAAGAGGAGTCCATTATCTGTTGTCTATGTTGTCCCGGTATGGATGTCTAAGTTGAGAATAATCAAAAGCGAGAAATCCAAATGCGAGCTTTCTCCTTAGACCTTTGTACGAGGCGGCATAGAGGTACCCCTTTGTGAAACTTGGTTAAAGCATATGTATTGCGGTGATAATCCGGGTAGTCCAAGCTAATTAGGACAAGGTGCGGGCACTATTGGTACACTATGCATGAGGCTTGCAACTTATAAGATATAATTTACATGATGCATATGCTTTATTACTACCGTTGACAAAATTGTTTCATGTTTTCAAAATCAAAGCTCTAGCACAAATATAGCAATCGATGCTTTTCCTCTATGAGGACCATTCTTTTACTTTCAATGTTGAGTCAGTTCACCTATTTCTCTCCACCTCAAGAAGCAAACACTTGTGTGAGCTGTGCATTGATTCCTACATACTTGCTTATTGCACTTATTATATTACTCTATGTTGACAATATCCATGAGATATACATGTTACAAGTTGAAAGCAACCGCTGAAACTTAATCTTCTTTTGTGTTGCTTCAATACCTTTACTTTGAATTATTGCTTTATGAGTTAACTCTTATGCAAGACTTATTGATGCTTGTCTTGAAGTGCTATTCATGAAAAGTCTTTGCTTTATGATTCACTTGTTTACTCATGTCATACACATTGTTTTGATCGCTGCATTCTCTACATATGCTTTACAAATAGTATGATCAAGTTTATGATGGCATGTCACTCCAGAAATTATCTTTGTTATCGTTTTACCTGCTCGGGACGAGCGAGAACTAAGCTTGGGGATGCTGATACGTCTCCAACGTATCGATAATTTCTTGTGTTCCATGCCACATTATTGATGTTATCTACATGTTTTATGCACACTTTATGTCATATTCGTGCATTTTACGGAACTAACCTATTAACAAGATGCCGAAGTGCCGATTCTTTGTTTTCTGCTGTTTTTGGTTTCGAAATCCTAGTAAAGAAATATTCTCGGAATTGGACGAAATAAAAGCCCGAGAGGCCTATTTTCTCACGAAGCTTCCGGAAGTCCGAAGAAGAAAGGAAGTGGGGCCACGGGGAGCCAAACCCTAGGGCGGCGCGGCCCCCCTTGGCCGCGCCGCCTCGTCATGCGGGGCCCCTGTGCCCCTCTCGACTTGCCCTTCCGCCTACTTAAAGCCTCCGTGACGAAACTTCCGGTGCCGAGAGCCACGATACGGAAAACCTTGCGAGACGCCGTCGCCGCCGATCCCGTCTCGGGGGATCCGGAGATCGCCTCCGGCACCCTGCCGGAGAGGGAATCATCTCCCGGAGGACTCTACACCGCCATGGTCGCCTCCGGAGTGATGAGTGAGTAGTCTACCCCTGGACTATGGGTCCATAGCGGTAGCTAGATGGTTGTCTTCTCCCCATTGTGCTATCATTGTCGGATCTTGTGAGCTGCCTATCATGATCAAGATCATCTATATGTAATTCTATATGTTGCGTTTGTTGGGATCCGATGAATAGAGAATACTTGTTATGTTGATTATCAAAGTTATGCTTATGTGTTGTTTATGATCTTGCATGCTCTCCGTTACTAGTAGATGCTCTGGCCAAGTAGATGCTTTTAACTCCAAGAGGGAGTACTTATGCTCGATAGTGGGTTCATGCGCATTGACACCAGGACGAGTGACGAAAGTTCTAAGGTTGTGTTGTCGTTGTTGCCACTAGGGATAAAACATTGATGCTATGTCTAAGGATGTAGTTGTTGATTACATTACGCACCATACTTAATGCAATTGTACTGTTGCTTGCAACTTAATACTTGGAGGGGTTCGGATGATAACTTTGAAGGTGGACTTTTTAGGCATAGATGCGGTTGGATGGCGGTCTATGTACTTTGTCGTAATGCCCAATTAAATCTCACTATACTCATCATGATATGTATGTGCATTGTCATGCTCTCTTTATTTGTCAATTGCCCAGCTGTAATTTGTTCACCCAACATGCTTGTTCGTCTTATGGGAGAGACACCTCTAGTGAGCTGTGGACCCCGGTCCAATTCTCTTTACTTGAAATACAATCTCTTGCAATACTTGTTTTTACTGTTTTCTCTGCAAACAATCATCTTCCACACAATACGGTTAATCCTTTGTTACTGACAAGCCGGTGAGATTGACAACCTCACCTTGTTTCGTTGGGGCAAAGTAGGGCGGCGCGGGCCCCACCCGGGCCGCGCGGCCCCGTGGTGTCGGCGTCTCGTCGCCCCACCTCGTATCCTCTTCGGTCTTCTGGAAGCTCCGTGGAAAAATAAGACCCTGGGCGTTGATTTCGTCCAATTCCGAGAATATTTCCTTTGTAGGATTTCTAAAACCAAAAACAGCGAAAACAACGAATCGGCTCTTCGGCATCTCGTTAATAGGTTAGTGCCGGAAAATGCATATAAATGATGTAAAGTATGTATAAAACATGTGAGTATTGTCATAAAAGTAGCATGGAACATAAGAAATTATGGATACGTTTGAGACGTATCACCAACCACCGCGCCTGCCTTCACCTGCTCCCTTTTCCCTCCTTAAAGCCATGCCCCAGAAACCCTAGCCTTTCTCCTCTCCTCGCGCCGCCATGTTCTTCTTCCTCCCAATCCCGTTTTCTTCACCCACCAGAGAAAACCCCACAGCACCTCCTCCTCCTCGCCATGGCGCCGCCGCTGCAGACCATCCCCCACCGTTTCGAGGGCACCGACGGATGCGCCACGTCGTCCTCTAAAAAGGAATCGTGTTGGAGCCCTCAGAAACGTCACCACGGATCTCCTTCCCGAACACTGGCCGCCGTCGTCTTCTCCAAATTCCGGCCGAACTCGACCTCCTCCAGCCAAACCGGGCCCGCCTGCGTGTTCCTGGTATAGTTGCGCATCCCCCTAGACATCGTTTCTCATCGTTTTGCATCCGGGAAACCCTTCTTCACCGTGGTGGCCATCGCCTCCTCCGTAGAACCTCGCCGCCGGCGCCTCTCCGGTGACCTCCAGGTGTCAGCGCCACCTCCACATGGTCCGCCTCGTCGAGGCGAACCCGACGCCTCTCCCTCGCTTCCTGGGACGCCCGACATCGCCCGCGCGCCACCCTGTCTATCCGCGGTGGTCACCGCCCCGCGCTGGCATCCCCGCGTCGAACACCTGCTGAGCGCGCAGTCAAGCTTCGCCACGCTGGCGCCACATCGGACCCCTGGCCCCACCTGTCTGTGACTACGGCTGGAGTCCCTCTCGGTGAGAAAAACCTTCCAGATCTGGATCTAGGAATCTTTCAGAAAGCCCCCTGCCAGCTTTTGTTTCCTAAACCGTGGTCGTTGCCTTGTCAGCAGCCACGTCAGCATCTCTGGCCCCGCAGGTCAGCGACCCAGGCTGCTTCTGTCCCGGTGAGAAAAGCCCCAGCATCTTTCCTGTTTTCTGGAAAATGGCAGAAAATGTTATAAACTTGCAAAATCAATATCTTTTAATATGTAACTCGAAATAAAAAGTGTTCTATATGAAAATTGATCAGAAAAATGTGCTGAACATGAATATGCCGTCCATACTTGCTGCTGCATCATGTTTCATATAATTTCGTGATAGTTTGCATTATCACCATAGATAATATATGGAATATGTGGGATATTATATAAATGTTGTCCCGGTTTCATTTAACTTTGATGTAGCTCACCCCTGCCATGTTGCTATGCTAATCCACCCTTAAATTTGCCGGTAAAAACTGCAACTCCAACTCTAATTTGTGTGCCGGGGTAGCGACTCCGCTTAATATGGATAAGTTGCATTGCACCATCTATGCCATGTCATGCATATCATCTTGATCATGCTGGTTCTTCTTCCGTAGTAGTAAGATTTGCATCCAATGTGTGTTCCAGCATTTGTTTCTTCGCGGATAGGATCGCGAAGTGGTGTTGTGAGATACGACGAGATCTCCGGATGTCCCTCGGCAAGCTTTAACAGGCAAGCATTTCCCTATACTCCTGTCCCTGCAGGAGTAGCTCACCTATTTTATTTTGCCTTCTCCCTTATGCTATCCTCAAGTTGCGTTCTTGTCACGTGTCCTTTCCACTTGTTACCTTAAGCAGCCCATATTGCCACCATCACCTCCCACGGCTATTGTTTGGTTATCGAGTCTACCTTGCGAGTCGTAGTGCATGCTAGTGCTGTTTTATCTCGTTACCGTTATTGTTATCTTATCGGTTATATGTTGGGAAGAATCATGGTTATTTTAGTTGTTGATAATTGTTTAGCGGAGGCATCGGTGGATCAGCTGATCGTTTTGTGACGGCTCACTTGTGTTTCCTAAATATCTTAGGACCCCGAGCTCTTGTTATCTGTTCCGAGACTGAGCGCTCTAACCACACGTGGGTATGCTTACCGGGTCTCCCCTTGACCACTACCGGTATCTACAGCTTTGTCCAGTGACCACAATTAGTTTGAATGTTTTGCTTCTATCGGGCGTGCAAGCTTGTTTCTTTGTGGTCAGATGATATGATGTTACTTTTGGGGAAGCCGTGAGTGCCTTGTAACCCCGTTGTCTCTTGCACGCTCGTAGGTGCGGTCCGCATTGTTAAGAGGTCATCCTCTAGTGGGCTCTGATCCTCTTAGCCGTTCTCGCAACAGCTAGGTCCGCCTCGGAGTTCCGATCAGACTCTGAAACGGGTTAACTTAGTTAGGTGGCTTCCTGGATATTGTTGTGGTGAAGGAGAGTGCGAGTCGTGATATCCACCTGTCACAAGTGGGTTGAGCGTGCGTGTGGCACATTTGGGCACCCATGCAGGGTTACAATCTTATCGATAAGTCGCGTCCGCGGTTATGGACGACTTGGAGCTGTATGACTCGACCATAGACAACTTACACCTGCTGTTTCAATATTAATAACTTGTGTAGTAAGATAGAACAACTTAAATAATAACTAGTTAAAACTTGTCAATCGTGTGAGTGCCTTTGTAAGTACCTCTTTGCGAAGGGGAAACGCATCGGCTGTGTTATGTTTGCAGAGTATAGAACTGTTAGTTTATGCGCTCTCTCATCTTCTCTGATTAGACGAATGTTGTAGAGTGTCTCTATAGGTTTTTAGTGCTTGCGCGCTGCCGCTTAGCCCCACCATATTGCCTATGACGTTTCTCTTGCGTCCTCTAAGTCCCCTGCGTGCCTCAAGTACAAAGGACGACTGGTTGACGAATGCTTATACGTCTTGAAGTCTTGTTAAGTACGAACCCGTACTTATTGCTGCTTCTATGGGACATAACCGGGCAGGTATGAAGACATGATCAATGAAGATGACGTTAGCAAGGTTACCCTTCCGGCTTGGCCTAGGCAGGGTTATGGACGTCACTGGTTATCTTCAGGACTGTTAGTCCAATTTGTATCTTGTCCGTACTCGGACATATTTGATCTTCTGTATGATTTGGATCTTTGTATTGTATATTTGTATCTTGACTCGTTGGAGTCGTTGTTGTAATATATGTTTCTTGTGGGCTCTATTGTAATCCTGTTGTAATGTTACCGCTCGTGTTAATTCCTCTGGCATCACGTGTGTGATTCGTCGCACACGTCGTGTCGGAGGGCGTCTCTGAATCGATATCATGCGGATTTCGGCGGGATCGCTGGAATCCTCATGGTACCGGTTCGGGGGCGTCACAGCAGACCAGCGTTTGCCAAATTCATGGCGGTACCTCATTATGCATACTTAAAGTTGAAGATGCCAGGCAATAATGGGACAGCAATAACTGTTCACAGAAGCTTTTCTCGTTCTGATAACTGCGATAGGGATTTTCAGAAGATTGCTTCAAAGTTTGGAGTCAGGGAAGAACTTAATGCACTCGATGTTGTCACTGACCATACACAACCTCCTGCCGATAATCGGAACGTAAAATCCGATGAATTTGACATTTCTAAGGAAGCCAAGAAGCATCAAGTATATCCCTCTGATCCGAAGAAAATGGTTAACACATCGACAGATCTTATTGTCGCATAGGAAGGCGCGCTCATCGAGTTCCTCCGTGAGCGCTAGAAAATATTTGCATGGGAACCATCCGACATGCCAGGTATTCCCAGGGAACTCGCTGAGCACGCCCTCAATGTTGACCCCAAAGCTAAACCCCTACAGCAGACGTTACGTCGTTTCTCAGAACCAAAAAGAAAAGCTATTGGCGAAGAAGTTAATCGACTCCGCAAGGTTGGTTTTATTCGGGAGCTCAAAGAAGCCGAATGGGTAGCTAACCCAGTCATGGTGCCAAAGAAAGATACAACAGTTCTTCGTATGTGTATCGATTACACAAGCCTCAATAAGCATTGTCCAAAGGATCATTTTCCGCTGCCTCGCATCGATCAAATAGTCGACTCCACAGCAGGCTGCGATCGTCTCTCGTTCCTCGACGCTTACTCAGGGTATAATCATATCAAGCTCAAAAAAGAAGACCAAGAGTTAACTGCATTTATAACTCCGCATGGCGTTTACTGTTACAATGTCATGACTTTTGGACTGAAAAACGCGGGTGCAACCTATCAGCGGTGCATGCAAGCTTGCCTTGGAGAGCAAATTGGCCGAAATATCGAGGTCTACATCGACGACATCTTCGTCAAAACCAGAAATGCAGCTACTCTCATTGATGATTTAAGAGAAACTTTCGACAACCTCGACAGATACAAAATCAAGCTGAACCCGAAGAAATGCTTCTTTGGGGTGCCGGGAGGCCAAGTACTTGGGTACTTTATTTCAGCTAGAGGGATATAAGCTAACCCTTTGAAAATTAAAGCTGTTCTCGACATGGAACCGCCAAGGAGTTTGCAGCAGGTGCAGCAATTGGCAGGACGGTTGGCGGCGCTTAGCAGATTTATCGCAAAATTGGGAGAAAAGGCCTTGCCATTTTACCAGCTGATGAAGAAATCTGAAAAGTTTGAATGGATGGCCGAGGCACAGGAATCTTTCGAAAACTTAAAAAAGGTCCTGTCGACCTCTCCAATCCTCGTGACTCCACAGGAAAAGGAACCAATGCTGCTCTACATAGTTGCGACCGTGCAAGTTTTTAGCACTGTACTCGACGTCGAACGAACAGAGGCAGGGAACGTCCATGGCGTACAATGTCCTGTTTACTATCTTAGTGAGGTGCTTACACAGGAAAAACAGCGATATCCTCATCACCAGAAGTTGGCATATGCCGTATGGAGGACAACACGCAAACTACGACATTACTTCGCAGAGCATCCGATCATCATTGTAACCGAAGCACCGTTGAAGAACATACTTATCAACCCAGAGGCTACGTGAAAAGTATCACAATGGGCTATCGAGTTAGCACCGCATGATATTTCTTATGTTAACCGGACAACAATCAAATCTCAGGTCCTCCCCGATTTCTTGGTTGGTTGGATCCAGTCATAAATCCCGGCAGCACCCGACATGTCCGGATCTTGGACGATGTATTTCGATGGATCGAAGCGAAGCACAAGTGCAGGGCTGGAGTAGTGTTAATCTCGCCACAAGGAGACAAAATGAGATATATTTTAAGGATGAACTTTCCGCTGCCAACAAATAATGAAGCAGAATACGAAGCACTATTACATGGGATGTGTATGGCCAAAGCATGTGGATCCACTCATTTGGATATCTATGGAGATTCAAATCTCGTAGTCCAGCAGTCGATGAATTTATGCGATGCTGTAAGTGACAACATGATTGCTTATCATCAGTTATATCAATTGATGGAAGCCAAGTTTGAAGGTTGCGAGCTGAAACACATCGGCAGAGCCAGCAACGAGGAAGCCGACGCCTTGGCTAATATAGGATCCACATGTTCCTCTATTCCAGATGGAGTCTTCTATGAAGTAATTACTCAAAGGTCCATTAAAGAAAAAACTTCGGCACCCCCAGAAGTATCGGCTACTAACTCGGGGGCTGAGCTCCAGGAAGTTATCGAAGATCTTACAGATAAATCTACAGGGCAAGTTCATCTCCTTGAGCCCTTATGGACTGAACCTTTATTAGCATATTTGATTGAACAACGATTACCAGATGATCCGACGGAAGCTAAACGCATCGTGCATCGATCTAAGGCTTTTGCCATAGTGGATGGTGAACTTTATAAGCGAAGCATCTCTGGCATCTTCCAACGGTGTATCGCCATTGACGATGGAAAAGCTCTGTTGCAAGAAGTACACGAAGGAACTTGTGGTCATCACGCAAGTAGTAGGGCTCTTGTAGCCAAAAATTTCAGAGCTGGGTTTTATTGGCCGACAACAGCAGCCGATGTAAGAGACTTAGTTTGGAAGTGCGACCCTTGTCAATGTTTCGCACCAAAGCCACATGCACCTGCGACGGATATAATGACAATACCTTTGGCCTGGCCCTTTGCACAATGGGGGCTCGATCAAGTTGGTCCACTGCCGAGATCATCGCCTGGTGGACATACTCATCTATTGGTAGCAGTTGATAAATTCACCAAATAGATCGAGGCCATACCAGTCACAAATCAAACAGCCAAAACTGCTGTCAAATTCTTCAAAGGTATAACTTGCCGTTTTGGTGTGCCTCATAGCATCATTACAGACAATGGAACTAATTTTGATTCTAAGGAATTCCATCAATTCTGTGATAGCAATGGTATCAAGCTCAAATTCGCTTCGGTTGCACATCCTCAAACCAATGGGCAAGTAGAAAGGATCAACGACCTAATATGCGATGGCATTAAAAAGCGCCTCACAGGTGCAGTCGGAGCTTGGGTCGAGGAATTACCGTCTGTACTTTGGAGTTTGCGGACTACACCAAATAGGTCAACACAGTATACTCCATTCTTCCTTGTTTACGGAGCAGAAGTAGTTTTGCCAGCCGATATTCGCTTTGAAGCACCTAGGGTGGCTGCATATACAGAGACAACCTCTACCCACGCACTACATGATGCTGTGGATCTTCTTGATGAGGCTCGAGATATCTCCTTAGCCAGAACAGCAGTATATCAGCAGGCAATACGGAATTAGCATAGTCGAAGAGTTCGCAACCGAAGCTTTAGCGTTGGCGATCTAGTACTACGGCTGAAATAAGAAAGATCTTTGAAACTCGAATCTCCATGGGAAGGACCGTTCATCGTCACCGAAGTAATACCAGGAGGAGCTTATCGCCTCAAGAATCCTGCTTCGGGAAAAGATGTTGGGAACCCATGGAACGTTGCACACTTGCGACGATTTTACGCATAGAATTCGACCTATTTCTTCACTACATGTAGGCTTCTTAGCTTGTTACATATTATGAATAAAATTACTAGTTCGAATTACATTGTTATTTCTTCACTCGAACAAATGTTCGGGCTTTTTTATCGACTAATACTCCCATCGGGAGCATCGGCTAAATTACGCGTCACAAGCTTACCCGACAATACTCGGGGGCTGCAAGGAATTACTACAATATCGATAATTAATGAATACTCCCATCAGAAGCTATGGTTATCGATATACTAAAACCCATCCAAGCCTCAAATAAATTTACGAGTGCTGCAGTTGATGGAAGCGATACTACTTACAAAGGGCTCATACCGGTGCACCGTGTTACGAGGCCAAACATAAAACTCGAAGGGTGTCGTTCTTACAAAATTTACAAAAAGACTCTACAAAAAATGCGATTACAATAGGGTCGTCGACTGAGAAAACTGACTTGATCACTCAGTTGCCTTCGACAAAATATTTCAGTTGGACTTACAAGTTCCATACAATTCGCAAATGATGTTTAAAAAAGAACATAATATACATACGGGATTACTCCTTGCAACGCAAGGTTATCATAAAAAAGAGAAAATCTTTACAAAACTTTACTATGTATCATAGCAAGGTCCCTTGATCTTCTTGAGTCTTCAAATCCCTTTCAGTTCCAGCTTCCATCCGAGAAACAATAATGTAAGCAGGATGCCTAGCTATGGGATAATATTGATCCAATCTTACATTAGCATTCGCTATGGATTCCAAATATATAGTTTGGTGGCATGCTAAAACTGAAGCAAGTGCAAGCTCGGCTCCAGCAAGAAGTTCTTTGCGCACCAATGATCGAATTATGGCCGGAGTCTTGAATCGATTGAATAAAGAAGATAGAGTTTCGGGTGCTTGATCCAATGAAAACATAGTCTTCCATACCATGGAGAGATGAGCATGGTACTTATCGAAGTAATAGTGAACCTTCTCCACTCGATACTCGAATTTAGCCACGATTACAGCCTTCGACTGATTGGACCACAGCTCACACTTTGGGTGAGTAATATCGGTCATCGCTACAATCTTCTCATGGATTCGCCTATTTTCTTATGATTCATCAAAAGCGATGACTTTTGAAGACAAAGAACAACACAACAGAAGGTTATTCAACAAAAAGTATCAGCTGAAAACAAAGGAAAAGTGGTTCATTGCTTACAACTTAAGCTCTCGGTAGCCACACGAAGGCGGTCCAAAACATGTTGTTCGACCGCAGTAGAAATTTCGCTCTTTTTCTTCACCAAAGCAGTCATGGTATGAAGACCAGTTATGTCTTTGTTCAACCGAGAAATTTGATCACGCAAGCGGCGTACAAGCTCTGATTCGTCAACAGAAGAAGAATTCAAAGAAGCTTCGACACGAGAAGAAGTTGAAGGAATCTGCAGCAAAAAAATTGATTTTCGCTTTCAGAAGGACGTCAATAAAAGGTGGAAAACTCCCATCGGGAGCGCACAAATATATTACATTCAAAATATTGTTAAATGCTAGCAACTGAGCCAGCTTAATTCGATATAGGATAAGACTAAAATGTATCTGGGTTACAACTAAAAATGAGAAAGCCAAGCTTAATCAAGCTTGTGCTGATGATGAACCAGGAGCGGCTTCAGATGCAGTCTTGTTTTTGTCCTCGTCAACTAGTTTGAGGAGTCGATTTGCACACAACACTGAAGATTGCTTGAAAGGTTCAAGGTTGACTAGACAGTTATTGGCATCTACTGGCAGTGCTTTGGATAGCTTCTCCAGGTCAGAACCAAGTCCGTGCCCCATCAAATGCTGTAAAGTAAAAACTGCTCCGTAAAGACGAGAGCGTCGCTTCAATACCTATATGGCTTCTAAATAGTCGACAAAGAAGGTATCCGCCATTTCCCCAAGGGGCTTGTTTTGGTCCAACTTCGGGAACATCATCGAAAATAGTTTCGACAAAGCTCCCTTGGTCTTCTTCAAAAGATCTTGGATCTGGTTGCTGGATTCAGTAGCAAACGAAAGAGCATCCGACATTGAGTCTACTAGAAGCTTGTTCGTACGGTCGATAGGCATATCGGCAGTACCTGGAAAAATTACGGATAAGCAATCAGAAAGATATTATTGGAGAAGAACCATGCAAGTATGGAGGAAAACTTACTTAGCAAGCTCGTGATAGACTCTCGAAGGGCACCTTCCTTTTCATCAGCTTCAATGAAAGCTTTGCGCCTAGCCTCCTGCTCGTCCTGTATCTTCTTCTTGAACCTCTTCAGTTCGTCCTTCAGGACTGTGTTTTCATTTTGAGCTTTGGTTGTAAGCCTGTTGGCTTCTAGAACTTGATCAGCCGAAGTCTTAACGGCCTTGCGAAGCTGGACGTTCTCTGATTGTAGGCGAGTAAATTGATCAGCAAAATCTGCCACAACGTCAACTGTGGCAAAAATTGGCTACAATAAGGAAATTGAAAAGATTATGTCAGGCAACATAGCAGATGAATTTTAGCCTATACTTGATCTTTTTCGAAGAGTCAAACCTCGGCTCGGGGGCTAAATGGATACTACGCCAGATATTATGTTCAAAAAATACTTACATGATCATGAGAATCTAGCGGAGGCGCTTGTAGAAGGATTAATTGTCGACAGAGGAACCTTGGCCACACTTGTTCTTGGTGGTAGAGTAAGCTCAGCAGTCGAAGGGATTGACTCCTTTGCAGACTCTGCCTTTCCAGATAATATTTTAGCCCTATTCGAGAGAGGGACGTCGTCATCATCCTCGGAGCTGGACAAGAACAGATACAAATTTCAGCCAAATTGAAGGAATTTCTGTACAAGTAAAGGGGAAAAACTTACAAAGTTAACTCCAAGTCATCTTCGTCAGCAAAGAGTTTTGTTGATCCCTTTGCGACTTGAGGAGCCGACATTTCTTGAGAAGGAGCAGGAGAAGCTGTCGCGTCAGCATCATCATCTCGTCCGCCGGGACTCAATTCTGCTGTCGCCATCAAATCCTCATTGATCTTCCTCCGTCGCATAGACTTGACGAAAGCGTCATCCTCGGGGGCTTCATCACCCAGGACATCGTTGTCCTCAAAAAATGTGATGTTCATCTTCAGTTTCTTCCGAAGCATCATCATCCTCTGGAGCTACCCCACTTTCGGGTGTAGGAGGATAACAAGCAATGGTGGAAGCCTGTCGACAGAAAAAGTAATGGAACTCAGATCCTGAAATAAAAACAACATTCAGTGCAAATACAAGTGAAATTACCTCAGCAGGGAGGTGCTTAAGGTCAAGAGGAGGGCGAGCTGAAGTCATGACAATGTTGTCCTTCTAGCTGAGGCGAGTCAGGCGCCGCACCTCATCTCGAAGATCCTCTTCGGATAAATCGGTTGAACTAATCCTTGATTTATCCATCACGCTGGTGTACATCCATAACTGATGAGCCCTTGACATCTGCGGCTGCACTCGATGCTTCAGGAACACTGAGACCACTTCAGTGCCACACATCGTCTGACCTTCTGCATTCTTCAGGTCCAGGACCTTTTCATACAGTTGCTCAGCTAGGGCGTTTTCTTCGGCAGTCAAAGTGTTTTGCCAGGATTTCTTCGGCACAACAGAAAGGACATCTTCGAATGGAGGCAGATTGGAGCGCCGTCCTAATGCTAGGATGTCCCGGAGATAAAACCACTTATGTCGCCAGCCCTGAACTGACTCCTTCATCGGGTAGTCGAAGTAGTTGACCTCCTTCCTGATGACGAAGCCGACGCCACCAACGATAGGAGGACCGTCATTGCCATTGTGGCATTTGACGTACAAAATCTTCCTCCACAAGCCCTAGTGGGGGTCAATGCCGAGGAAGGCCTCACACCGAGTGATGAAGATTGAAAGATGGAGAATGGAATTGGTAGCCAGCTGCCAAAGCTAAATCTCGTAGAAGAAGAGAAGAGAACGAATAAATTCGTGGGCAGGGAGAGAAAGCCCACGAAATAGAAAAGCGGCAAACATAACAGTAAAGCCTTTTGGAGGCCTTGGGCGAGAGGCGGAACCTCGATGAAGAAAGTCAGATTTGGCAGATGAGATGAGGCCAAGCGACCTCAACTTGTTCTCTTCGCGCTTGGAGATGGTGGAGGCAGACCAATCGAGCTGACCTTGGCCGCGCCTGCAGTAGCGCTCAAGCCGGTAGTTCCCTTCTTCTTGCCCATGGTCATTGAGTTCTTGAAGGAAGAAACAATAGCAAGGAGGAGGCAAGGAAGAAGATGAGTAGTATGGAGGCGTAAAAAGTGAAAATAGGAAAAGGTTCCCTATTTATAACAGGGAATGCTTGGAGGTTGTGGCCATTACTTTGGTGATCGTGGGAACATGGGCGAGGATCCAGTCGTACACGTGTCCGGAAAGAGAGTTAAAAACCGGCGGCCCATTACTCCCACTACGCGCGGAAATCAAGGAGGCACTTCGGTCAATGCACAAGGACTAGTCATTTCCTAACTGACCGCGCATAAGTAGGGTGGGCCCGTCAGGTCACGTCCTGTCAATCGAACCGCAACAGTGGCAACGTCCTTGATGATGTCATAAGAAGTATCGATTCAACATGAAGCATTCGAAGGAAATTGAAGCATCGAGTTGCTTGACTTGAGTCTACACACGGTTGCAAGCATCCGTGCCTAGACTCGAGGGATACTCCCATCGGGAGCGCTGGACGCGCACCCGATAAAAACTATGGACTCGAAAATTTCATACGATCTAGGATCATGCCCGGGGACTTGATTCTGAGTAGGGTAACGTTGTTTTGCCATCGGAAGTTAACCAACATCGATTTATCGAGTAAAACTGGGCACGTTACTCAAAATCCTTTACGTACTACCAACAAGCATGACCTTACTCGAAGATATTGAAGACCCGATATAAGAAAGTATCGGATGACCACGATAGTTTGCAGAAAGCATCGGCAACATAAAAATATTCGAGTAGTACAACTTGAGTCTACACACGGTTGCAAGTATCTGTGCCTAGACTCGGGGGGCTACTTCCATCGGGAGTGCTGAATGCGCACCCAATAAAAAAGGAATTTATATTTCGAAGGAGTCAAGATCTTCCGACAATTATGAATGTTTGACAGAAGACAATTTTAGTCCCTGCGCGAAGCTTCTTCAGCCAGTCACTCGGGGGCTACTGATGTGGGTATTACCCTTCGGGTAACTAGTATTACGCTACCTCCTACGGCTCAACCAGGGGCCCATGAAGATCACCCACCAACCAAGGTGGGCCGATATGTCGGTTCCAAAGAAGGATTCCTGACGTACAAGGCAAGAAGACGAAGAAACTAGGAAAGTTTAGATGTAGAACTCTTTGTAACCTAGTCGAACCCGGATAGAACTCTTGAGACCGGGCTCGCAATATAAGGGCCAGGAGAGGGTATGCCGAGGGACACACAATCACCGTAGCCATAACCACCGTAAGTCTAGAGCCAGGATCTGAAGAGGAAGAAGCTCCATGGGTCAAGGGAGAAGAAGAGAAGAAGGAAGAACCACTTCAGCCGGTGGCATCAGCTCAAGGCCGGCACTGCCGCCCTCCCCAGGCTGACACTGCCGATGGAAGCACCACGGCACTGCTGGTGGACGCACCGCGGCACTGCCAGTAGACGCACCCCGGCATTGCCAGCCACTACGCACTGGCACTGCCGGCCCATACCGGAACTGCCGCCCGAATACGCAGCAGCAGCAAGTGGCCGGCACTGCCGGCCGACGCACCCGGCACTGCCGGTCCCACCCAAGTTGACTTCATCTGAACCGTTGATTTTGATCCTATGGCCGTGTTTATTTCGTAAATGACTAAGTTACCCCTGTTTTGGATCTAGCCTATATATAGGGCTACCCCAGCCACGAATTAGGGTTTAGACTTGTTTTCAGATTGATATGAGCTTAGCTCCTTCCCCATGGGAAACCCTTCTAGAGATGCACCCATGAAGGGTATCAAGGATCTTCTGAGTGATTGGTCTCTTCCATTCTAGGGATTCTAGTGTTTGTGGATCTTTTGCTCTTGCAATTCTATCTATTTGCACTCTTTCCCTCTTTGTAACTCTACCAATTGCTTGCCAATCTTTTGTGAGGGATTCTACTCCTTGTGGGTCTTTGCCTTGCAATTATATTGGGTTAGTGTACCGGGCCAACGAAGAACAACCGGTTGTGTGTGTGTGTGTTGCGTTTTATTCCGAACCCCTCTGCTTTCCACCCGTGTTCTTCGTGTTCTTAGCCACCGCCACCGAATCCGTGAAGATCAGGCCTCCCCTAGGGCTCAGCCCTTATCATATGGTATCAAGAGCTCCTTGGGTGCCACGTATTTGATCCCCACATCCTCCAAAAAAATTCTTGAAAAAATTCGAAAATTCCCAAAAAAATACCCCTAATTTGGCCTTGGTTGGATGTGACAAATTGTTGAGTTTTTGGTGGTTTTGTTCCAATAGAAGCTTGCCTTTGGTGTTGATCTACAATTCCCCCAACTTTTCCCACCTAATTGTGCCAATTTTCCCACGAAATTGAAGGTTTTTGGGTCAGATTTCCGCCAAATCGATGAACAGCCCCGACCAGGCCGGCACTACCGCCAGGAAGGACAAGCACTGCCGCTGACGCCGGCACGCCGCCGTGCTCGACCGGCACTGCTGCCAGGGCCGGCACTGCCGCCCTCCACAGGCCGACACTGCCGCCCTCCACAGGCCGGCACTACCGGTGGCCCGAAATTTTCATAGCTCACTTCGTTTTTGTTTTGGCACTTCCCATTTGTGTTTGGTCTTCAGTTTTGAGTGCCATTTCAATTACCACAAGCTTCCGCAACATCGACAATGATGACGACACCCTGAGGATCCAAGCGGTTCATTCGACACCTCCCACCACCATTGCAAGTTCGCGATGATCGTCGACCACATCCTCAAGTGGTATAACTTGCATCTTAGCTTGTAGCCCTAGCCTCCTTTGCGTACCTTTCCCATCGAGAGTGGCTTTCTAGTGTTGCGAAGCATTGCGCAAGCGTCCCGACCGTGAGGGTGTGCGTGTGTTGAGAAAAGCTACGAAGCAAAAGCTCGTCGTGAAAAGATATGCAAAAGAAGTGTGACATATTTACATAGATAGTAGTATCCTTACATAGTGAGAAAAAGAAAGAAAAATACAAAAAGAAATAGTGTGTGAGTGACACCTACATACAAAAGAGTCCAAAGCTTATAAGCATAAGAGAGAAAAGAGAAGAAAGGCGTCTTGCGCAAATCTCGTTGCTTCTCAATTTTGCAACCAAGCCACGGTCTCTCTTGTGTTGGCGTGACACCGAGCTAGTAGTCTTCGTTAGAACCAATTTTGTTCGTGCTCATTTTCCTTGGTCGCACAAACCCCATTTTGTCCCATGCGTGTGTTCCACCTTGTGTATGCCTTTTGTGATCACCGCTTTTGACTTGTGACTTTTGGACCTTACCCACTTTTGACAATAGACATTTTGTTTGGTTTTTTCCATTTGGCTTTCCACATCCATACTTAACACCATATAGAGTTCATAGCCTTTTGCGTGTGTAACCGGTTGTTCCTCAGCTTGACACACCTTTCCAATTTTGTTGTGAGTCTTTGACTTACTTGTGAGTTTCCTCTAACCCCCCACAACATAGTTCTTGTTTTAGTTTGTAATCATGTCTATTGGAGAGGGGAACCAACTTCCAATGACGTGGCACACTACAAGAAAAGTTGCCATGGCCGACGAAGTTGAAGTCGCGCCGTGGTTGCTGGTGCACCATGGCCGACGATTTTTGGTCCCTCCGTGGTTCATGTCAAAACTTTTTTTTCTCGTTTTTGAGGCCACCTAGCCTGACGAAAGCGGCCAAAACGTCGCGTATGGTGGCCCGGGACGTGGTGCATCGCGAATTCTCGGGTTCGCCGGCCGAGTCAACGCAAATCCGCACCGCCCAGGGATGTAGGGTCCAGATGGCAGCCTCTCTAGCATTGTTTTTTTTCTCGATCGCGCCATCTCGTTCAACGCTCTCCGATCGAGCCGTTTACGATGCAGTATCATGGGTCCCGCATGTCATCCTCTATGAACCAAAATTCCTTCTTTTCTTGGATTTTTTTGACCCCCTGATTTCTGGCTACTTCCTTTTTCTTTTGACCCCGTGCCGCCTTGGAAACGTTAAGACCGCTGCAGCTAAATGGGACCCGCATGTCATCCTCTATGAGCTATCAACTTTCTTTTCTTGGAGTTATTTTTGGCACCTCAAATTTGGTCACTTGCCTTTTTCTTTCGATCCCCTGCCGCCTCTCAAACGGTGATGCCGCTGCTGCTAAATGGGACCCGCATGTCATCCTCTATGTACTATAAAACTTTCTTTTCTTGGATTTTTTTGGAACCTCATATTTGGTCACTTGCCTTTTTCTTTCGATCCCGTGCAGCCTCTCAAACGGTGATACCGCTGCTGCTAAATGGGGCCCGCATGTCATCCTCTATGTACAATCAAGTTTCTTTTCTTGAATTAATTTTGGCTCTGATATTTAGTCACTTGCATTTTTCTTTCGATCTCATGCCACGTTGAGGACCCTGCAGGCTCATGGGACCCGCATGTCATCCTCTATGTACTATAAAACTTTCTTTTCATGGATTTTTTGGCACCTCATATTTGGTCACTTGCCTTTTTCTTTCGATCCCGTGCAGCCTCTCAAACGGTGATACCGCTGCTGCTAAATGGGACCCGCATGTCATCCTCTATGTACACTCAAGTTTCTTTTCTTGAATTATTTTTGGCTCCTGATATTTGGTCACTTGCATTTTTCTTTCGATCTCATGCCACGTTGAGGACCCTGCAGGCTCATGGGACCCGCATGTCATCCTCTATGTACTATAAAACTTTCTTTTCTTGGATTTTTTGGCACCTCATATTTGGTCACTTGCCTTTTTCTTTCGATCCCCTGCCGCTTCTCAAACGGTGATACCGC
>NC_061510.1:245551863-245575110 GCF_022539505.1 Lolium rigidum | reverse complement strand
TCGTTCTTGCGGTAGGAAATTTTTTGTTTTCTATGCTACGAATCCCATCAGATTGGGAGTCACAGTACCACACCATCCTGGGCAGATGTAACGACCCGGAAAAAAACCCAATATTAGATTTTTCATCGCTGCTTGTTTTTCCGTGTCGTTCCAAGTTCATCATGGCATATGCATCATATCATCCATGTTTTTACAAAATAAAAATTATTTTGAAACCCTAATTATTTTTGTTTCCATCTCTCCCTCCTCTCTGTTTGAATTCAAATGGAGTTTAAATTTGAAACTTTGTTGAAACCAGTTTTCAAATCAGTAAAAGAAAAGGGATTTTAAAAAGAAAATAAAACCTGAACCCTAACCAGGCCCTTTCTCTCTGCTTGGCCCTTTTCCCCTTCTCTCAACCGGAGCAGCCCATCCCCTTCAGCCCATCCAACCCACCTCTCTCTCCCTGGCTCGGCCCAGCCCACCAGGCCCGTACCCCTTCGATCTCCTGATCTGTTCTTCGTTGTCGTCTTTCTCGCAAGAGAGAGCACGAGGGGCGCGTGAGCCCTGTGGTCCTCCATCGCCAACCACCGCGCCTTCCTTCACCTGCTCCATTTTCCCTCCTTAAAGCCACGCCCCAGAAACCCTAGCCTTTCTCCTCTCCTCGCGCCGCCATCTTCTTCTTCCTCCCAATCTCATTTTCTTTACCCACCAGAGAAAACCCCACAGCACCTCCTCCTCCTCGCCATGGCGCCGCTGCTGCAGACCATCCCCCACCGTTTCGAGGGCACCGACGGATGCGCCACGTCGTCCTCTACAAGCTGGAGGAAGGAATCGTGCTGGGGCCCTCAGAAACGTCGCCACGGATCTCCTTCCCGAACACCGGCTGCCGTCGTCTTCTCCAAATTCCGGCCGACCTCGACCTCCTCCGGCCAAACCGGGTCCCGCCTGCATGTTCCTGGTATAGTTGCGCATCCCCCTAGACATCGTTTCTCGTGGTTTTGCATCCGGGAAACCCTTCTTCACCGTGGTGGCCGTCGCCTCCTCCGCAGAACCTCGCCGCCAGCGCCTCTCCGGCGACCACCAGGTGTCAGCACCACCTCCACATGGTCCGCCTCGTCGAGGCGAACCCGACGCCTCTCCCTCGCTTCCTGGGACGCCCGGCATCGCCCGCGCGCCACCCTGTCTGTCCGCGGTGGTCACCGCCCCGCGCTGGCATCCCCGCGTCGAACACCTGCTGGGCGCTGTTGTCGTGGTGAACAGACAGATGCCATAGGATGGCTTAAGTTGGGGCCGAATGGGCGCTAGAGGATTCGGGGGAGGGTTTTTGATTAGATTGGATGAACTTCCGGATGCTTTCCTCAAGAACTTGGCCTAAGCAAAAGGTAGAAGAAGAAAGACACTAGGAAGAACTCTGCTCTAGATCTCTTTCTTCTTTGATCTCAACAGATTACAGGTTTTTGGATACAAGATAGCTTATGAACGTACGTACCCGCGATGGGGGTGTGCCCCCTCTCCTTATATAGGGGAGAGGGTGGCTTACAGGGGAAGAAACCCTAATGGCATCTTTGAACAGACAAACTACTTTACAAAGTTACTTTAATCATAGGTGACGCCGGTATCTTCTTTAATCAGGGAGGCTGACGTCCTCCGGTTGCTTTTGGCGTCACCTTCCTCTTTGGCGTCAGGGCTTCGTTTAAAGCTACTTTGCTTAGGTCATTCTTGTCCTCTAGCTCTTGAGAGAATCTTTGACCAGTCCTGCCGACGTGCTACAGTGCACTTCTTACCGGCAATCCGGTGTCTTCTTAGCTCATACCGGTATGACTCTCTTTGGGATACCGATAAGATTTACTTAGCCCAAAAGCTTATCCGGAATGAACTTCAAACCGGTATCTTGATGGCTCAAACCATCCGGTTTGGCATGCCTTTGGCATACCGGGGGTCATCCCCCCAACATTAGTCCTCGAAGTTGGTATAGTTCGGTGGATATCATCCGACGGGCCATAGCAGGTTCCCATCTTACAAGGTACCGGTTTAGTCATTCTGGCACCCTGCTCAGCTCTTCCGGCATCTCTGCCTTAGTTTCTTTCTATTACCTTCCGGATTCTTCTGGTACCTATGACATTAAACTCCTCCTCGGTGAAGTCGAGAATTTCTCGGGTACAGTGCCTGTCAGAGACATGCGCACTGTATCTGACGCGCCAGTGCCAGGGGTCACTTCCCTTCGGCTTCTGCGCCAGCATTTATGGCGCCGCACCGGATCCCCGCTGCCGTTTTGGATCTGTGCGGCCTCCCTGTGGCATTTTGTTTTCCGCGCGTGTATTTTCGTGCCCCGTGGCGGCCCACGAACTGAACCGCCGCGGCCCAGCGGTTGCCAGCCCACTACTTCGTCTTCCTATTTAAGGGGGGTGCGGTTCCTTCTTCTCCCTTTCTCCGCATTCACAACTCCCTCGCGCACTCAGAGCTCTTAGCCCTCTTGCGCCCTCGCTGCCGCCGTTCGTCGCCAGAGCTCCGCTGCCCGGTGAACCTCCGCTGCGACTCCGCCAAGCCTCGCCGAGCCTCGCCGCGCAGCGATTCACCGCTGCACGTCTGCTGCCGCTGCACCGTACACTCTTCGGCGACCTCTGCTCCTCTTCTTCGTTGGACCTCGTCGGCGACTGCAGGTTCGCTGCTTCTCCTGCGACCATCTTCAGCGTTACGCGCCGCCCCATGTTAGCTTTAATGCTTCTTTGCTCTCTCCCTTTCTGCCTTCTTGTTCTTGGCCAGTTGGGGATTTACTTTCCCTTTTCTTTCTGTTTTTCTCTTACTCATAGATCTTCGCGCGAGGCTAGATCTTGGGAAATCGGTTTTTGGGTAGAGTCCTGGCGTCCTGTAGACCCGTATGTCTAGCGAAGATTATCTTTCCGAATCCTCCTCCAGTAGCCACCAAAGTGAAGCTTCCGACGGGCTCTCGGCTAAGCTTGCCCGGATGGAAACCGATACCGGAAGAGGTCAAGAGGCCAGCAGCTCTAGCCAAGCTTCCGGAGTAGATCAATCCGGTGTCACCCGTGGGGCCTGGAAGGGCTCTGACGTGACACAGCACGAAATCGATTGGCTATACCGCTCCCGGAGGATACCGGCTGAAGTATCCTATCGGCTTCCGGGCGGCGAGATTGAACCGGTGCTCGAACCCGGTGAGTTCGTCATTTTTCTTGCTCACTTCGAGCGCGGCTTCGGCCTTCCTGCTTCCGCCCAACTCGCGAGACTTTTGCTCGCTTCTTTGCCCTTCGGATCAATTCCGTTCAGGGCAAGGAAATTCCTAAGCCCAAACCCCCCGTACAATGCGGGTCTTGCATCATCGGCTCCCGTCAAGGGAGCCCCTTTTTTAAATTCTCCGGTCTCGAGTCATGCCGGGCATTGCAAGAGACCTTTTTCTACGTGAAGAACACCGGTGCCGCAGATCTCATCAATCTGCCGGCTTTCAATCCGGGAGTGCCTACGAAGGCCAATTGGTGCTATAATCCTGGGACCAATCATATTGAGACGAACCGGATTATTCGCTTCATGGATCAGCTGATGAGGGAGACAGACATCTGTTCTGACGATATTATCTGCACCTTCATCTCACGTCAGGAGCTTCCCCTCAAGCGCCGGGCCCATAAAATAAGCGAAATGTACGGCCCTGACGATCCTACCAAGATCACCGGCCTCCCTCTAAGTAAGGAGGATGTAGTCCTTAAGGCTAGGCAGATCTGCCAAACCGCCATGCCGATGGACTGGGAGTGGGGCTTCCTGCCTCTTAGCTCCACCAACCCTCCAACTGATGAAGTAAGAGATTATGCAATCCGGGTTGTTTTCCGGTAGCTTTTCGATGTATGACTAACTGTCTTTCTATTCCTTTCCAGGCAAAACAGCGCTTCCCTCGCATCGCGGCGGAGCAGCGAGGCCCTTGCCGGAAGCGGGCTCTGGACACGGTGGACCCGGATCCTTATATTCATTGGACCGACCTCAAGATGGGCCGCACCCACACCCCGCGCCCCAGTAACTTCTCATCCGAAGCTTCCGGTTCCGACGATGACGTTACTATTCTTGAGGTATCTTTTTCCTTCACCTCCTCATATGTTTTCTTGCTGTAGATGCTCCCTCAGCCAGCACCAACCCACAGGTCCTGGACCACGTCACGCCGCTCCAGGCCGAGGTTGGCCATGAGTTCCTGGAGAAGCTCACCTCCCAGGGCAAGAAGAAGAAGGCGCCGGCATCTGACGCCGGCCCCAGCGAGGCTCCTCTCGCCAAGCGCCCCCGGCAAGAAGTTGTCGGCGGGAAGGTGGTCTCCAAGAAGAACTACCGGAGGCGGGAGATGCCGGTTGCTTCCGGGTAAGTTTCCCCCTTTTTCCCTGTTTTTGTTTGGCAAAGTTCTTTTTCCTGTTGCTTTTCTGAATCTTTCTTCTTTCTATCTTTTTTAGTGCTGCACTCAAGATTTCCAAGAGTGCTTCCGGCATTCCCCCGGAGAGCTCCGAAGAAGCCGCGAGGCCTTCACCTCCGCCTCAACCAAGCCCGGCACCATCTGGTGCCAGCAACTCTTCTGCCTTCCCTCTGGGAGGCACTACAAGTGCGGGGCGCGCGGCCCCTACACCTTCAGATCACCGCGCGGAGGGGGAGAAAGCTTCCCCTCCAGAGATTCAAGACACCGGCGCCAGCAACATCGGCGCCAACACCAAAGACGCCGGGGGGATGGAGCCTTTGGCTCCTACCGCCCCGAAGAAAAAGAAGAAGAAGGACACTAGCTCCTCTCCTTCCAAGACCATGCCGGAGCCTTCTGCTCCGGCAACTTCTACTCCGGCAAAGGACGCCACAGAGGCTCATGCGCCACTCAAAACCATGCCGGCACCTCCACCGGCTTCCTCTACCGGCGAGCCAGTCGCCATGAAGCCAACGCCGCCACCAAGCCAAGCGCCCGCAGCGGCAAAGCCTACGGCTTCGGGGGCATCAAGTTCTCCAAGCCTCAGGCTGCCGCGGTGACCTCCGCGACCAGCTCCGGCCCGCAGTCCCTCGTGCTGCACTCTGTCTGTGCTGCCATCGTGGCCGGGGAAACGGCTCCAGCTCCGCTGGGCCGAATCACCGAGCTTACCCGCGGAGGAGCTGAGCTAGGGCACCTTCTCGATTACGCTGAAAAGTGGAATCGGGCGGATGAATCCCCAGCGACGCGTGGCCTAGGGAAGGACAAGCTGCCGCTGGTTGATCCTTCCGGCCCCCGGAGCACCGGACAACACTTTAGCCGGTTGCGGCGCGCTGTCAGGGAGTTTGACAACGCTTGGCATGATGCCAACATCAACGTTGTGGTAAGTTGAATTCTTGCCGGTTTTCATTCCTTAAAGATTATGTCTATCTTCCCAGTCCCCGAGTTTCGGGTTGAGAGCGTAGCTCTGAGCGCGAAACTTCCTTAAAAATCCTCAAAACCGGCATCTTTCTTACCGGATTCCTTTTTTAACTTGAACAGAACACGGCGGATGCCCGGAAGGGCCTCTTCGAGGAGCTTCTGTGGGAGCACCGGGATCTTGCCGAGGCCCACAGCCACTGCCAAGGTTAGCCCCTTGCCTTCCGGCTCCTTTTACTTGTTATCTTTTCCTTCCCTTTACTTATGAACTTTTTGCTCAACAACTATTCCGGAAGCCTCCATCGAGGCCCTCAAGGCCCAGCTCAGCACCCTTCAAGGTACCACTTCTTTTCCGGTTGATTTGCCTTTCTACGTTTTGCCAGTTATCTTTTTGCTAACATTCCCCTTCCGGATTCTAGGTGAAAAGGAGCAGCTCATCCGGGATCACCGCAAGGCTCTGGATGCCCAGGAGATCGCCTCCAGGGGGCTCAAGGACCAGCTCATTCAAGCCGCGCTCCATCATGATAAGGAGATGAAGGATGCCCAAGCTGCCGCTGCGGCCAAGCTGGATGAGTTCCTGGAGGAGTCCACCAATTCCAACGCAGTGCTGCGGGCCGAACTGGAGGAGGAGAGCAAGGGGCGGAAAGCGGTCGAGGATCGGGTCGCTCTCCTAACTAGGGAGCAAAAGGAGTATGACCAGCTAGTCATGCAAACCGACGCGCTCGCCCTCAGTAAGTTTTTCCTCTTTCTTCTCCGGCTCTTTCTTATAAGCTTATATCTTCCGGTAGCATTTCCTTATCTTTTTTCCTTTGTGTTGCAGGGCTCTTTCCGGATTCGCAGGTGCATGCGCAGAAAAAGGTGGCAGATTGCCGGATTGCGCAGCAGTTCAAGAATCTGGCTGCACCCTGGGATCCTTATGATCACCTGGTTGCGCTTTCTACCCGGGTCCAGCACATGCGCGCGGTGGACCGGCATCTTGCTGCTCTTCCCGACGTGGTGATCCAGCTCTTCAAGGTGCTGTGGCCCGGGGAGGAGATGCCGGCGAACCTGACGCTCACCTCCGAGCGCCTGAAAGGTGCCGGACGGAGGATCCGCGAGTGGCAGTGCTCCGCGGCCCGTGCCGGAGCGGATGCGGCGCTTCGCATCGCTTGCTCCTGGTATGAGGACTTGGACTTGGACGCCTTCCACAGCCTGCGCCAGGATGCTCCCACCGACAAGGATCCGGTCCTCACCGCGAAGCGGAAGGACCGCGCCTACCGGATTGCAGAGTACGCCCCGGTCCGCACCTTCATCTCCCCTCCTCCCGACGTCAAGGACTACCTTAGCGACGAAGAAGAAGGAGAGGACGAGGAAGATGAGGATGCCGGAGAGGGCGATGCTCTCCCGGAAGCTGATGATGCGCCTCCGGAAGCTCCAGAGGCCGATGCTGCTCCTCCTGAAGCCCCTGCTGCTTGATTACTTTCATCCTATCTTTGCTGTATCTGATGCTTGAGAAAACAATGTTCATTAAATTCTGCCCCGGTATGCCGGGGTCTTTGATGTAAGACAACACTTAGCATTTTGGCTGTGGTATAACTTCTACGCCGGTATGTTATACCGGTAGCTTATTAATCTATGTTTGCTTGTTGACTTAGCATTTTGCTCATTGTTTGCTTTGATCTTGTACCGCGAAGATTCCGGAATTGTTTCCGCATCCAATCTGATGCACACTTGGTTCTTTCACTTTGCCTCTGCCTACCTCTTTTGGTGTTTTGGCGTACGAGTAACAAAGTTCTTTTGCCAAGCAAGCACTTTCTTGAACTTAGAAAAAACTCGAAATTTTCACAAAAAACCGGTTTAGCCGGGGTTAGTTAACCTTTCCGGATTGTTCGTTCTCACTTCTCCTTTTCGTGGTTCACGTGCTTACTTCCTACCGGTTTATCTTGCTTGCCATGAAGCCGGGTTGCGGACAACAGCAGAGTCGAAGACTCCGGTAGGTCTAGCACGTTACTAAACCGGAAAGAAAAAATGTTCAACAAGCAACCGGTAAACTGAAAAAATAAACATATTGCATGCAATTTCAGTAGGGGTAGTCCCCGAGATTCATTCGAGGTTCCGACATCTTTTATTCATAGCAAATAAGGTACAAAAAGGAACTTCTTACACCACAACTTCAGGAGTAGAAAGGACGCAACAAAGCTATGTTCCATGGACGCTTGGTCTCATCTACGGATCTGTCCGCCTTTCCTTCTTTCCATTCTTGTGCATCGATTAGATAATAGGCATCATTGTGGAGAGCTTTGCTCACAATGAAAGGTCCTTCCCATGGGGGTGAAAGCTTATGCCGGCCTTCAGTGCGTTGCACTAAGCGTAACACCAAGTCTCCTTCCGGAATACCCTCGGGTTAACCTTCCGGCTATGATAGCGTCCGAGGTTTTGCTGGTAAATGGCTGTTCTTGCCAACGCCAGCTCTCTTGCTTCTTCCAGCAAGTCGACATCGTTTTCTCAGGCCTCTTTTACCTCTTGTTCGGTATAGAGCTGCACCCTTGGTGAGTCATGGAGAATGTCGGTTGGTATGACCGCTTCTGCTCCGTAAACCATAAAGAATGGAGTGTATCCGGTAGACCGGTTCGGAGTCGTTCTTATGCTCCACAATACTGATGGCAGTTCATCAAGCCAACAGCCCGATGTCTTTTCGAGTGGTTCAATGAGCCTTGGTTTTATGCCGGAAAGCACCAGCGCATTTGTTCTTTCCACTTGGCCATTGCCTTGTGGGTGTGCCACTGAGCACAAATCCAACCGGATGTTGTTATCCTCACAGAATCGCTTGAACTCAACTTGGGCAAAGTTTGAGCCATTGTCAGTTATGATACTATGCGGGTATCCATACCGGAAGATGACATCTTTTAGGAATTTCACCGCTGTGTGCCCATCGCATTTTGCAATAGGCTTTACTTCGAGCCATTTGGTGAATTTATCCACCATGACCAAGATGTGGGTCATGTTTCCCCTTGCAGTTTTGAATGGGCCAACCATGTCAAGGCACCAAACAGCAAATAGCCAAGTTAACGGTATAGTTTTTAAGCCGGATGCTGGGGTATGATTTTGCTTGGCGTACCTCTGGCAACCATTGCATTTTCTTACCAAATCCTCAGCATTCTCCAATGCCGTGGTCCAGTAGAACCCATGCCGGAATACTTTTGCCACCAGCGCCCTTGATGAAGCGTGATGCCCACATTCTCCTTGGTGAATTTCCCTAAGCATCTCTTTTCCCTCTTCCGGTTCCACACATCTTTGAAGGACACCGGTAACACTTCTCTTGTACACCTCACCATTGATGAAAGTGTATGCTTTGGACCTCCGCTGGATCCTTCTTGATTCGTTTTCATCAAGCGGCAAGGTGCCGTTGATCAGGAATTCCTTAATAGGTTTAACCCAAGATGGTGCTTCTCGTACCACAAACACCGGCATGTCTATCTCCATATTGTCCACCATCATTGCTTCTTCCGGTATAGGCACCGCAGTCCCCGGGTTTACCGGAGCAGTCCCCGAGTGTACCAGTATAGTCCCCGGGTTTCCTTCATCGATATCCATTGGAACCACATGCGATTCCGGTACGAAAATTGATTCCGACTCCGGACTTGGCTTGATCGAGGGTACCCTCAAATGAGCCAAGGCTATTCCGGGAGGAATATCTTGCCTGGATGAGCCCAGCTTGGACAAAGCATCCGCGGCTTCATTTTCAGCCCGCGGCACATGGTGAAACTCACACCCTTCGAAGAAGCCGACAATCTTTTGCACATGAAACCGGTACGAGACCATGTTGGCATCTTTTTCATCCCAATCTCCGGAACATTGTTGCACCACAAGATCTGAATCGCCGTAGCAAATGATCCGGTGTGCACCGATTTCTTTTGCGACCTTAAGCCCATGGATCAGAGCCTCATACTCAGCGACATTGTTTGATGCCCTGAAATGCACTTGCAAAACATACCGAAGATGATCTCCCTTTGGTGAGGTGAGTACCACGCCGGCACCTAGACCCTCTTTGAGCTTGGATCCGTCAAAGTGCATCTTCCAGTATTCCACTTTCTGTTCCGGCGGCTTGTATTGCATTTCCGCCCAATCGACCAGGAAATCAGCCAAGGCTTGTGATTTTACGGCATCCCTTCTTTCGTATACCGGCACGTATGGTGAAAATTGAATTGCCCATTTTGCAATCCTGCCGCTGGCATCCTTGTTGCCCATGATATCTGAAATGGGTGCTTCACTCACCACTTTCATTGGGTGCTCCTCAAAATAGTGCTTGAGCTTGGTGGCAGCCATGAACACGCCATAGGTCATCTTTTGGAAGTGAGGGTAGTTTTGTTTTGAGAGGGAGAGCACCTCGCTCAAGTAGTATACCGGCCTCTGCACGATTTTTTCTTCCTCCTCTCTTTCTACTACAACCACCACACTCACAACCCGGTTGGTTGCTGCTATATACAACAACATGGGCTCCCTTTCCAAAGGTGAGGCCAACACCGGTGCGATGGCTAGCATTGTTTTTAGTTCTTTGAAGGCTGCGTCTGCCTGCGGGGTCCAGACAAAGGTATCGGATTTTTTCATTAATGCATAGAGGGGTAGAGCCTTTTCCCCCAACTTGCTTATGAACCGGCTTAGCGACGCCAAGCTTCCGGTAAACTTTTGCACATCTTTTAGTTCTCGCGGTATAGTCATTCTTTCTATTGCCCGGATTCACTTCAATGCCGCGGCTTGATACAAGAAAACCAAGCAGTTTGCCGGCAGGAACACCGAAGGTGCATTTTGCCGGATTGAGTTTCATCCGGAACCTTCTTAAGTTATCAAATGTTTGCCGGATATCGTCGATCAAGGTTTCTTTTACCTTGGTTTTTATCACGACGTCGTCCACATAGACTTGCACATTTTTTCCGATTTGATCAAACAAGCATTTTTGCATACGGCCGGTACGTTGCACCAGCGTTGCGCAAACCAAAAGGCATAGTAACATAGCAATAAGCCCCGTGCGGGGTAATGAACGCAGTTTTTATTTGATCTTCCTTTTTCAGGGGAATCTGGTGGAAACCGAGTAAGCATCCAGAAAAGACAACAACTCACACCCATCAGTAGAATCAATCACCTGATCGATCCGGGGCAGAGGGAAAGGATCTTTTGGGCAAGCTTTGTTGAGGTTGGTGTAGTCGATGCACATGCGCCACACCTTTGGAGCTTTTGCTTCCAGGTTCTCTTCTCTTTTCTTCTCGACCATCACCGGATTGGCTAGCCACTCAGTATGCGTTACTTCCACGATGAAACCGGCAACCAACAGCTTTGTCACTTCTTCTCCAATGATCTTTCTCCTATCTTCAGCGAACCGGCGTAAAGGTTGTCGCACCGGCTTAGCATCCTTCCGGACATTCAGAGAGTGCTCAGCCAGCTCCCTCGGAACACCTACCAAGTCATCAGTAGACCAGGCAAAGATATTCCGATTCTCACGGAGGAAGCTGACAAGCGCGCTTTCCTTTGCCTGATTCAGGCCGGCACCGATACGAACGGTGCGCTCTGGGTAAGCCGGATCCAGCACAATGTCCTTTGTTTCATTTGTCGGCTTGAATGCCGGTGCGCCCAAGTTTCCACTCATTGCCGCTAAGCTCAACTGTGAGGACTGAGCCAGCGCAACGGCAGTTTGCATCCTTCTTTTTTCCTCTGCTATCACCAACGACTCCGCTAGGTTTGATCCGGCGGAAGCAGTTTCCAGCGAGACCTTGTAGTTTCCCACCACAGTTAAGGGTCCACGAGGTGCCAGCATCTTCATTTTGAGGTAAGCCGTATGAGTTGAGGCCATGAAAGCCGCCAATGCCGGTCTCCCAAGCAGTGCATGGTAAGGACTGTCTAGGTCCACCACTTCGAACAGAACATTTTCTACCCGGCAGTTGTCACGTCCTCCGAATGACACATCCACCCGGACTTTTCCTACCGGTGCGCAGGACAGGCCCGGAACGATCCCATGGAATGTTGTGTGAGTTGGTTGTAGCATGTTTTCTGTTATCCCCAGCGTACGCATTGTATGCTTGTACATGATATTTATGCTGCTTCCATTGTCTATCAGCACTTTGCTGAACTTGACTCGAGTTTCTGGCCCTTGCATGATTGGGTCCACAACAAGAGCGTAACCACCCGGATTCGGCATGATCTTGGGGTGATCCTTGAACGACCAGGTGATTTCCTGATCTGACCACAACATGTATCTAGGAATTGCCGGCATCACGGCATTCACCTCCATGGAACGGCGATGCACGCTTTGCCTGTCGGTTGGCTCAGTAACGAACACAACACAGCACAAGTGCGGGTCCTTGTAAACATTCCGGCCTAAGGGTGCCGGTGGCGGCGGTTGGTCATTGTCGTCCTCCACCCGGTTAACTTGCTGGTGCTGCTGTACCGGTATGGTGTTGGCTCCAGTAAGCGGTGGTGGCGGTGGTAGTGGATGCTGGTGCAACATGTCATACGAGGGTTGCAGTATTGTGGAACAGCCTTGTGCTTGCGCATCTTTTACCGCACACCTCTTAACATCAAGTGCTTGATCCAGGAACAGTCTTTTGTCAAATGGTTTGCCGGCCTCGATGGATTTGGGGTGTGAAACCGGCATGGTTGCTCCATTGCTGCTTCCATGGTGTATCTCAAATGTTCTTGCCAATCTTTTTTCTGTCCCCACTTTTCTTTTTCAACCCACTTCTTCTTAGGACCCGCCCATGGCTGCGATCCGGTTTTCTGTCTTTGGCTCCCGCTGGGACCGGAATGTTCTTGTACCGCGGCAACTTGCTGCGGACCGTATCTCCGATCCGGAAACTCTTCCCTTCTTTTGTTGTGCCGGTTGTCCCAGTATTGCTCTTGGCGCGGTTGGCTTGTTTGCGCCGGTTCAGCTTGCACTACCGGTTGCATTGGGTCTCCCAACGCATAATTATCCGCCACCCGCATCATTTCAGCCAGTGTGGTTGGCATGTTCCTTTGTAGCCTCTGCCACAGCGGTGATCCTCTCCGGCATCCCTGACTAAACCAAGCAATCGCTTGTGCTTCTATCACTCCTTCACACGTATTCCTTGTTGAGTTCCACCGGGTCAGGTAATCCCGGTCTATTTCATTAGGACGATGCAAGCACAGAGCGAGCTGCTGTGGCCTGTTTGGCCTTTTGTAGGTACTGCTAAAGTTGCTCACGAAAGCTTCCTCAAAGTCCAGCCATCCATTGATGCTTCCCTTTGGCAAATTGTTAAGCCAAATTCTTGCCGGTCCCACTAGGAAGGACGGTATGATTCTTACGGCCCAACGCCGGTTTCCTCCGCCACCAGCGACGTATACAGCTGTGACATAATCTGCTAGCCAATCTTCCGGCTTAGTCGAGCAATCGTATGTTTTCGTATCCCGGGGCAACTGGAAATTGCGTACCGGTGGTTCTTCTCCCATGATCCGTGGGCCAAAGCATTGTGGACCGGGAGGGCCCTCAGCTTCAATCATTTCAGAGAGATGCACCCTGTCCAGACGGTGCCTCGCATCCCGTTCCGGTAGGCATCTTTCTCCCACACGTTCCCCCAAAGGGCTCCGGTAAGCTCCGGTTCGTTCCACTCCGGAATCTTCTTCATCATATCTTACCGGTACCGCGGCTCTTGCCTGCCGGTACCTTGGTGGTGGCATCTCATTCGCATAAGCTGCTCTGGGCGCTCGACAATTTTGCCCGGTTTCACGTCTACCGGCATAAGCGTTCCCAGCGTAAGCTTCTCCGACATAGTCATCTCCGGCATAGCCGTGACCTGCCCTTTGATTTTTTCTTCCGGCCTCATATTGCCCGGCTTGTTGTTTTCCGGCAAGAACCGGATCGTACACGGTCATTTGCCGCGCATTTCCCTCTTTTTCTCTTCTTCTATCCGGATGGGGGGACGATGCCTGCCCCCGGGACTTGCTACCGGCATTCTTTGTTGAACGCACAGATTTCGATGCCGCAGCTGCTTTGTTTGCCTTAGCCAACTCAACATTTTGTGCTTCTAACACGTCAAGCAACTCCCTAACACGATCCTGTTGTTTAGCTAGAGCATCTCCGGTAAGCGATTCACATAGCTCTACTGCAGCCCTAGCAGCTTTTATGGTTTTATCCGGGCTACTGTACTTAGGTTTCTCTACGATGCTCAAAGATACGGAGGCACTCTTGCCGGCAAGAACTTCCTTACGCAAATCCTGATCTAGATTGCGAGCCTTAAGCCGGTTTTCCGGCACCCTAGCAGCCTGAGCGCTAACTGAAGCAAAGCCATGGGCAGCGTTATACTCACGTAGGGTTAGGTTCAGCTCGCGCTGCGCCCGGATGATGTCCGCGCCGCCGGAAAGCAGCGTCTTGCGCGTAGCCTCCAGCTCCGCCTGAGCCGCTGCCGGGTCGATGTTCTGCGCGATGGGCGTCGCCAGCACGTTCATCGCCGCTTGAAGTGGTGTCTCCGGTGGTGCGGAAGATGTTCCCGCAGCGCCCGCGTCGCGCTCCAGCGGTGGCTTGGCCGGACGGGTCGATGCCGTACGCCCAGCACCTTCTTCCACAACTTCCTTGCCAGCGCCAACCGCGCCAGTCATCATGACCTCCACGCTGCCGGCGGCGCGGCTAGCACATAGCCACCTTGGCGGATCCGGCGCCACCAGCACCGGCGAGAGGCGCTGGCGCACAGGGACAGTGCCGAAGTAGATGCGGTGGCTGCCGAACTCGAGGATGCGGCCGTTCTTGGGGAAGACGCCGCCGTTCGCGAAGCAGCCCGCGTTGTCGTTGATGAAGTCCATGGAGTAGATGCGCTGCACGAGCGCAGACACCGTCCGCTCGCCGGCGACGTCGAGGAGGCCCGCCCGAATGTGAACTCCAGCAAGCGCCTCTTCATGCCCCACGGTGGGCGCCAACTGTCGTCGTGGTGAACAGACAGATGCCATAGGATGGCTTAAGTTGGGGCCGAATGGGCGCTAGAGGATTCGGGGGAGGGTTTTTGATTAGATTGGATGAACTTCCGGATGCTTTCCTCAAGAACTTGGCCTAAGCTAGAGGTAGAAGAAGAAAGACACAAGGAAGAACTCTGCTCTAGATCTCTTTCTTCTTTGATCTCAACAGATTACATGTTTTTGGATACAAGATAGCTTATGAACGTACGTACCCGCGATGGGGGTGTGCCCCCTCTCCTTATATAGGGGAGAGGGTGGCTTACATGGGAAGAAACCCTAATGGCATCTTTGAACAGACAAACTACTTTACTAAGTTACTTTAATCATAGGTGACGCCGGTATCTTCTTTAATCAGGGAGGCTGACGTCCTCCGGTTGCTTTTGGCGTCACCTTCCTCTTTGGCGTCAGGGCTTCGTTTAAAGCTACTTTGCTTAGGTCATCCTTGTCCTCTAGCTCTTGAGAGAATCTTTGACCAGTCCTGCCGACGTGCTACAGTGCACTTCTTACCGGCAATCCGGTGTCTTCTTAGCTCATACCGGTATGCCTCTCTTTGGGATACCGGTAAGATTTACTTAGCCCAAAAGCTTATCCGAAATGAACTTCAAACCGGTATCTTGATGGCTCAAACCATCCGGTTTGGCATGCCTTTGGCATACCGGGGGTCATTCCCCCAACAAGCGCGCAGTCAAGCTTCGCCACGCTGGCGCTACATCGGACCCCTGGCCCCACCTGTCTGTGAGTGCGGCTGGAGTCCCTCTCGGTGAGAAAAACCTTCCAGATCTGGATCTAGGAATCTTTCAGAAAGCCCCCTGCCAGCTTTTGTTTCCTAAACCGTGGTCCTTGCCTTGTCAGCAGCCACGTCAGCATCTCTGGCCCCGCAGGTCAGTGACCCAGGCTGCTTCTGTCCCGGTGAGAAAAGACCCAGCATCTTTCCTGTTTTCTGGAAAATGGCAGAAAATGTTATAAACTAGCAAAATCAATATCTTTTAATATGTAACTCGAAATAAAAAGTGTTCTATATGAAAATTGATCAGAAAAATGTGTTAAATATGAAATATGCCATCCATACTTGCTGCTGCATCATGTTTCATATAATTTCGTGATAGTTTGCATTATCACCTAATAGATAATATATGGAATATGTGGGATATTATATAAATGTTGTCCCGGTTTCATTTAACTTTGATGTAGCTCACCCCTGCCATGTTGCTATGCTAATCCACCCTTAAATTTGCCGGTAAAAAATGCAACTCCAACTCTAATTTGTGTGCCGGGGTTCCGACTCCGCTTAATATGGATAAGTTGCATTGCACCATCTATGCCATGTCATGCATATCATCTTGATCATGCTGGTTCTTCTTCCGAAGTAGTAAGATTTGCATCCAATGTGTGTTCCAACATTTGTTTCTTCGCGGATAGGATCGCGAAGTGGTGTTGTGAGATACGACGAGATCTCCAGATGTCCCTCGGCAAGCTTTAACAGGGAAGCATTTCCCTATACTCCTGTCCCTGCAGGAGTCGCTCACCTATTTTTATTTTGCCTTCTCCCTTATGCTATCCTCAAGTTGCGTTCTTGTCACGTGTCCTTTCCACTTGTTACCTTAAGCAGCCCATATTGCCACCATCACGTCCCACGGCTATTGTTTGGTTATCGAGTCTGCCTTGCGAGTCGTAGTGACGAGGGATCACCTCGGCAATGCCTACGTATTGTAGACTTGGGTTTCGGGAGAGAGCGACGATGGAGATTACAGGAGCGAGATTAGGCACACGACGTACCCAGCTTCGGGTCCCCTCGGTGGAGGATCCCTACGTGCTGCTAGCAATCCAGTATATGATCATAGATGTGTTTACAGGGTGCCGCCGTAGGCGGAACTATGTTGTCTATCTCTCCTCCCCCTATTTCGGGTGCCCTGGCTAGCTTTATATATGCAACCAGCCTAGGGTTTTACAAGAGTCCTAGTCGACTACTTCTTCGGGTTGCCTTGTTGGGCCTTCTCCATATTGGGCCGAGCCGATCCAGGTATACCAATAATGGGTACCCGAAGGGTATACCCATGTCAGTAGCCCCCGAGTGTCTAGGGAAGTCGAAGACTTGCGAAGAGACTCCAAGCATAATCATCTCCGAAGTCGAAGAAAATACAAGGCGAGGTCCATGTCGTAGATCATGTGTAGCGTAGATGATGTCGACGATTCTTGAAATTATTTTGCTATCGGGTGCGCGACAGCGCTCCCTATGGGAGTAGCCCCCGAGTCTATGGGTAAGTGCTTGCACTTAGGCATAGACTCAAGTTGTACTACTCGATGAAGAACTTAACTATATTTCTGGAGGACTTGATGAAATCCATGTGCTCCCGATGGGAGAGGCTCCACTCGAGTCGTAGAATCGAGTTGAGTCTACAAACCTTAATTGTCATAGATGCTGTCGAAGTTATTTTTCTATCGGGTGCGCGGCCAGCACTCCCGATGGGAGTAGCCCCGAGGCTACAGCCAAGTGTTTGCACTTGGGTGTAGGCTCAACTTCCTTTTAATCGACACCACAATTTTTCCTCTTTCTTGTATCCTATCGGGAGGGTGAACAATACTCTCGATAAGAGTAGCCCCCGAGCCTATGCGCAGGTGCTTGCACCTGGGTATAGACTCAAGTTGTACTACTCGATAAAGAACTTGACTATATTTCTGGGCGCAGCCCCTCGTTTTATTGACTCCAGGCCGTTGCTATCTATGTTGTTCAGGGATAATGGTAAATGGGGCTGGTTCATCTGACGGATCAGGTACCGGTTAACCGCTCTTGTGGCAATCCCGCAAGAACCTACTTCAAGATCACGTCCCTGGACATGATCTCGGGATACTGGTGTTAACTCGACATGTGCCGCTTAAGGTCTTACCATGTGTCGAGTCCCAGTCATGTTTTATCGGGTACCTAACGCGTCCGTTAGGATTTTTCTTCGTATCTGTTGATACGGAAAAAAGTAGCAAACCGACGTCAGAGACGGTGCCACGCCGCTCAGGACGGACCCGGGGTCTTACCTTCGCAGAGTTTTGCGGCATTCAGAGATTATTCGCGACTTTGGCGCTCTGAGAATATTTTGTCAAGTGCCTTGTTCGGCCGATGCAATGACCCATTTTGCGGGTTCTTCTATTTTTCTCTCGGGCTTTATGAGACAGCCGAATATATTGGTTCTTCTATATTGTCGGGTACATCACCGATGCTCTTGCTCAGAACAATATGACCGAGTTAATGGACCCTTTTTTTTGGTTCCTCCTTGCTGACAATTTCGTCGAGTTCCTCCTTGAAGAAAATTTCTTCGGGTCCTCCTTGAGGACAATTCTTCGGGTCCTCCCTAAGGACAATTCTTCGGATCCTCCTTGAGGATAATTATTCGGGTCCTCCTTGAAGATAATTCTCCGGGTCTTCCCTGAGGACAATTCTTCGGATCCGCCTTGAGGATAATTATTCGGGTCCTCCTTGAAGATAATTCTCCAGGTCCTCCCTGAAGATAATTCTTCGGGTTCCTCCTTCAGGAAAATTTCGTCGGGTCCTGTTCATTCTTGAAGACAATTTCGCCGAGTTCTCCCTGTAGACAATTTCGTCGGGTTCTCTCTTATATACTTTGAAATTTGCTATCTCCTGCACAAATAAACAAACTTTTTCTATCTTTTCCTTGACTCTCTTTTTCGAATGCGGTGTCAGATGCTTGGATTCGATGATATGTAAAGTGAATATACGCCGCGCAGCCCTCGAGCGTTGGGTGCGGCGAAATTAAATGATAATCAACTTTATGTGAAATAAAGGAACACTTAGCTTATTGGGCACGACGGAGTCAATGCGCGATGAGGTCTTCAAGTGCAGCGAAAAAGTCGAGCCGAAGTAGAAACCACCAAATTAACGAAAGTGGATACCACCAAATTGTTGATGAAGAGATAGCCGAGCCCCCGAGCACTGCTGGGGTGATGTCATGATTGTTGCTTAGACGCCGTATCACATTTGTTACTCGGGGCGAAGTTGTTGTCGAGCCCCCGAGTATTATCCGTGTCGCCGAAAGAAGGCCATTAAGGATGAAATACTGAAGATGAATCCGAGATGAAGTACTTGAAATGACTTCATATTAAAGATTACACCATCAAATATGAATTATATATTGAAGATGAATTCGCCGATATCATAGAAGATGAATCCATTGACCCGAAGAATCCAGAAATAACCATAGAAAATGAATCCGCTGATATCATAAAGGATGAATCCATTGATCCGAAGAATCCAGTAATAACCATAGAAGATGAATCCGTTGATATTATAGAGGATGAATCCATTGACCCGAAGAAAATAGTTCTAATAATAACCATAGAAGATGAATCCATTGACCCGAAACGCATCGGGTAATATTGTATAAGTGAACCAATTATTAACCAAAGAAAACCAATCCAGTAATCCGAAGAAATTAAATCCACTGAGCCGAAGAAAATAAAGCCACTAAGTCGAAGAAAATAATTCCATTGAGCCGAAGAAAATAATTTCACTGAGCCGGAGAAGATATATCCAGAGCCGAATAAAAGAAATTCACCAAGTAACCGAGTATATTTGTGGTAACGAAGTAATGGTGCATCTCCGAGTGTCGGGTGTATTTTATTGTAAAGATGTAATAACACAGCCCCCGAGTATTTGGGTGTGGCGAAAGTAAATAATAGTTAACTTTTAAAAGAGGAACACTTAGCTTATTATCGGGTGCGGTGGAGCCAATGTGAAAGCAGGTCATGTGGCGGACGCGGTCGATGAAGTTGCGTGGCGTCTGACCGGAAGTAGTTGATGAAGAGAGCGCAGTCGATGTGACGGATATAATCAATGACACAATCGAAGTTCACGGCGGACGAGCTCCCGAGAGAGGCAAGTAATCGGAGCTTATTCCGATCTGAAATTTGTATTGGAGCGTGGAAATCTGCGTGCAAATAACAGCACAAGCCGAAAAAATATTTGACCAAGAAATAATAATTAATTAGAAATAGAACACCTGATAGTTTTGTATCGGATGAAATCAGAGTGGCGACTCGCGGCACAAACACGTTGTTGGGTCTGTGACGACAAATTCGTGAGCGTTGCGAAGTTCTCCTTAACTGTTCCCCGTTGTCCACGTTATGGCGTCAAACGCTTCCATGGCCGCCATTGGTACTGTAAGGCCGCATTCAGCCTAGCTGCCGAAATTGTTGATTTGACTTTCGAAATCCTTATACATGTATACGTCAGTGGTAATAAAAAGTGGTGTAATAGACTAATTTGCAATCACCATGAAGAATAACCTCAGCCGAACTTTGCAACAAGTAAATTAATCGTATGCATAGCTAGCTATTTTCTTGCGATCAAAGAAAAGTAGAGAAGAGATCTTAGCTTATACGTAGGCAGTATTTAGCCTATCGAAACTTGGACTGTTCGGGTCCGTCATGGTGGCGTACACCAATTTGATTTCCTTTCCGCGGAAGTTCGCAACTGCCTCGACGGTCGCTTTGCTCATCTGTCGATTGCTAACAGGCTGTCGACGCTTTTTCTCCGATCTGATCTGAACATTGTTGATGATGAACTCTAGGGATCCCGCCCGGATAACGAAATCCAGTCGTCGCGATCCCCACGGATGGCGCCAATTGACGAGGGATCACCTCGGCAATGCCTACATATTGTAGACTTGGGTTTCGGGAGAGAGCGACGATGGAGATTCCGGGAGCGAGATTAGGCACACAACGTACCCAACTTCGGGTCCCCTCGGTGGAGGATCCCTACGTGCTGCTAGAAATCCAGTATATGATCACAGATGTGTTTACAGGGTGCCGCCGTAGGCGGAACTATGTTGTCTATCTCTCCTCCCCCTATTTCGGGTGCCCTGGCTAGCTTTATATATGCAACCAGCCTAGGGTTTTACAAGAGTCCTAGTCGACTACATCTTCGGGTTGCCTTGTTGGGCCTTCTCCATATTGGGCCGAGCCGATCCAGGTATACCAATAATGGGTACCCGAAGGGTATACCCATGTCACGTAGTGAATGCTAGTGTTGTTTTATCTCGTTACCGTTATTGTTATCTTATCGGTTATATGTTGGGAAGAATCATGGTTACTTTAGTTGTTGATAATTGTTTAGCGGAGGCATCGGTGGGTCAGCTGATCGTTTTGTGACGGCTCACTTGTGTTTCCTAAATATCTTAGGACCCGAGCTCTTGTTATCTGTTCCGAGACTGAGCGCTCTAACCACACGTGGGTATGCTTACCGGGTCTCCCCTTGACCACTACCGGAATCTAAGCTTTGTCCAATGGCCACAATTAGTTTGAATGTTTTGTTTCTCCCGGGCGTGCAAGCTTGTTTCTTTGTGGTCAGATGATATGATGTTACTTTTGGGGAAGCCGTGAGTGCCTTGTAACCCCGTTGTCTCTTGCACACTCGTAGGTGCGGTCCGCATTGTTAAGAAGTCATCCTCTAGTGGGCTCTGATCCTCTTAGCCGTTCTCGCAACAGCTAGGTCCGCCTCGGAGTTCCGATCGGACTCTGAAACGGGTTAACTTAGTTAGGTGGCTTCCTGGACATTGTTGTGGTGAAGGAGAGTGCGAGTCGTGATATCCACCTGTCGCAAGTGGGTTGAGTGTGCGTGTGGCACATTTGGGCACCCCTGCAGGGTTACAATCTTATCGATAAGCCGCGTCCGCGGTTATGGACGACTTGGAGCTATATGACTCGACCATAGACAACTTACACCTGTTGTTTCAATATTAATAACTTGTGTAGTAAGATAGAACAACTTAAATAATAACTAGTTAAAACTTGTCAATCGTGTGAGTGCCTTTGTAAGTACCTCTTTGCGAAGGGGGAACGCATCGGCTGTGTTATGTTTGCAGAGTATAGAACTGTTAGTTTATGCGCTCTCTCATCTTCTTTGATTAGACGAATGTTGTAGAGTGTCTCTATAGGTTTTTAGTGCTTGCGCGCTGCCGCTTAGCCCCACCATATTGCCTATGACGTTTCTCTTGCGTCCTCTAAGTCCCCTGCGTGCCTCAAGTACAAAGGACGACTGGTTGACGAATGCTTATACGTCTTGAAGTATTGTTAAGTACGAACCCGCTTATTGCTGCTTCTATGGGACATAACCGGGCAGGTATGAAGACATGATCGATGAAGACGACGTTAGCAAGGTTACCCTTCCGGCTTGGCCTGGGCAGGGTTATGGACGTCACTGGTTATCTTCAGGACTCTTAGTCCAATTTGTATCTTGTCCGTACTCGGACATATTTGATCTTCTGTATGATTTGGATCTTTGTATTGTATATTTGTATCTTGACTCATTGGAGTCGTTGTTGTAATATATGTTTCTTGTGGGCTCTATTGTAATCCTGTTGTAATGTTACCGCTCGTGTTTATTCCTCTGGCATCACGTGTGTGATTCGTCGCGCACGTCGTGTCGGAGGGCGTCTCTGAATCGATATCATGCGGATTTCGGCGGGATCGCTGGAATCCTCATGGTACCGGTTCCGGGGCGTCACAAGTTGGTATCAGACTCAGGTTGACGGTACCCCACTAGTCCAGCCTGTAGGATAACCTTGCCAACAGACGTTGTTGTGTTTAGTGTCAAAACTATTTTCTAAAATTTGTTGGACAGATCTGATTAGCTCTGATTTTCTTCTTATCTATATTCTTTCTCATCTTACCTATGCGAGTTTTGAGTCTTCTCTCTTACCTGAGTTTTCTGAGTCTTAAGTCTCTACGCGGGTTGGACGATCTTTGCCCCTCACCTATTAGGTTCGATCTTCGGAGGATCCCGACGGAAGCTCATCATCAACAGCGGAACAACGACTTCTTGTTAGTGGTGTCGACCGCTCTACATGGAGCAACAATTCCTGTTAGTGGTGTCGAGAAGATCAACACTTCGCTACAAGAAGGTTCCACCTCGAGATCGCGTGTTTATCAACATGGTACAAGAAGACTCGATAGTTTAACCAACTCCCCCTTGGCTGGACGTGGAACCTCGGGGCGAGGTTCCTTGTTAGTGGTGTCGTTTGTAACGACCCGGAAAAAACCCAATATTAGATTTTTCACCGCTGCTTGTTTTTCCGTGTCGTTCCAAGTTCATCATGGCATATGCATCATATCATCCATGTTTTTACAAAATAAAAATTATTTTGAAACCCTAATTATTTTGTTTCCATCTCTCCCTCCTCTCTGTTTGAATTCAAATGGAGTTTAAATTTGAAACTTTGTTGAAACCAGTTTTCAAATCAGTAAAAGAAAAGGGATTTTAAAAAGAAAATAAAACCTGAACCCTAACCAGGCCCTTTCTCTAGGCTTGGCCCTTTTCCCCTTTTCTCAACCGGAGCTGCCCATCCCCTTCAGCCCATCCAACCCACCTCTCTCTCCCTGGCTCGGCCCAGCCCACCAGGCCCGTACCCCTTCGATCTCCTAATCTGTTCTTCGTTGTCGTCTTTCTCGCAAGAGAGAGCACGAGGGGCGCATGAGCCCTGTGGTCCTCCATCGCCAACTGCTGGCGCGCAGTTGACGTGGGAGTTAGAAATCCTCTGTGGTGTAACTTTCCTTCACGTCCCCGGCAACGGCGCCAGAAATTTAGCTTGATACGCGCGAAGCACACGTCCGTTGGGAACCCCAAGTGGAAGGTATGATGCGTATAGAAGCAAGTTTCCCTCAGTATGAAACCAAGGTTATCGAACCAGTAGGAGATGAATGCCACGTGAAGGTTGTTGGTGAAGGAGTGTAGTGCGGCGCAACACCTGGGTTCCGGCGCCAACGTGGAACCTGCACAACACAATCACAGTACTTTGCCCCAACTTAACAGTGAGGTTGTCAATCTCACTGGCTTGCTGAAAACAAAGGATTAAACGTATGGTGTGGAGAATGATGTTTGCTTGTAGAAAACAACAGAGAACAAAGATTGCAGTAGATTGTATTTCAGATGTAAAAGAATGGACCGGGGTCCACGAGTTCACTAGTGGTGTCTCTCC
>NC_061510.1:245385226-245551763 GCF_022539505.1 Lolium rigidum | reverse complement strand
GAGCATTTACAGTGAATCCTTCATCGAAACTGCTTGTCAACACCTTCTGCTCCTCGTTGGGTTCGACACTCTTATTTATCGAAAGTACTACGATACACCCCCTATACTTGTGGGTCATCAATGGACTAAATGCAAGGATGCTTTTATTGGTAGATATTATCCCCCTGCTAAAATTATATCTTTGAGAAGTAGCATAATGAATTTCAAGCAATTAGAAAATGAACATGTTGCTCAAGCTTGGGAAAGAATGAAATCTTTGGTTAAAAATTGCCCAACCCATGGACTCGACTACTTGGATGATCATCCAAACCTTTTATGCAGGACTCGAACTTTTCTTCGCGGAACCTATTGGATTCAGCTGCTGGAGGTACCTTTATGTCCATCACTCTTGGTGAAGCAACAAAGCTCCTTGATAATATGATGATTAATTACTCCGAATGGCACATGGAAAGAGCCCCACAAGGTAAGAAGGTAAATTCCGTCGAAGAAACCTCTTCCTTGAGTGATAAGATTGATGCTATTATGTCTATGCTTGTGAATGATAGGACTAATGTTGATCCTAATAATGTTCCGTTAGCTTCATTGGTTGCTCAAGAAGAACATGTTGATGTAAACTTCATTAAAAATAATAATTTCAACAACAATGCTTATCGGAACAATTCTAGTAATAACTATAGGCCATATCCTTATAATAATGGTAATAGTTATGGTAATTCTTATGGGAATTCTTACAACAATAATAGGAACACACCCCCTGGACTTGAAGCTATGCTTAAAGAATTTATTAATACACAAACTGCTTTTAACAAATCTGTTGAGGAAAAGCTCAATAAAATTGATATTCTCGCTTCTAAGGTTGATAGTCTTGCCTCTGATGTTGATCTTTTAAAATCGAAAGTTATGCCTAATAAGGATATTGAAAATAAAATTGTTACTACAGCAAATGCCATCCAAGTTAGAATTAATGAGAATATAAGATTGATGGCCGAATTGCATGCTAGGTGGGAAAGAGAAGAAAATGAAAAACTAGCTAAAGAGAATAATGTAGCTAAAGTTTGGACTATTACCACCACTAGTAATGTTAATGATTCACATGTTGCTGCACCTCCTACTATCAATGGTAAAATAATTGGTGTTGGCAATGTTTCCACTTCTAATGCAAAGCCTGCAAAACTGCTCGAAACGCTAAACGCTAAATGCTCGTGATAAAACTGCTGAAATTTTTTCCAACATTGGGGATGATGATCCCATTGCTTTAGATTGTAATGGTTTGGATTTTGATGATTGCCACATCTCTGAAGTTATAAAGTTCTTGCAAAAACTTGCTAAGAGCCCTAATGCTAGTGCTATAAACTTGGCTTTCACAAAACATATTACAAATGCTCTCATAAAAGCTAGAGAAGAGAAACTAGAACGTGAAGCTTCTATTCCTAGAAAGCTAGAGGATGGTTGGGAGCCCATCATTAAGATGAAGGTCAATAACTTTGATTGTAATGCTTTATGTGATCTTGGTGCAAGTATTTCCGTTATGCCTAAGAAAATCTATAATATGCTTGACTTGCCACCATTGAAAAATTGTTATTTGGATGTTAATCTTGTTGATAATGCTATAAAGAAACCTTTGGGGAGAATTGATAATGTTCGCATTACCGTTAACAATAACCTTGTCCGCGTTGATTTTGTTGTCTTGGATATTGAATGCAATGCATCTTGTCCCATTATATTGGGAAGACCTTTTCTTCGAACTGTTGGTGCCATCATTGATATGAAGGAAGGTAATATTAAATATCAATTTCCTCTCAAGAAAGGTATGGAACACTTTCCTAGAAAGAGAATGAAGTTACCTTTTGATTCTATTATTAGAACAAGTTATGATGTTGATACTTCGTCTCTTGATAATACTTGATATACACTTTCGCGCCTAGCTGAAAGGCGTTAAAGAAAAGCGCTTATGGGAGACAACCCATATTTTTACTACAGTATTTTTGTTTTATATTTGAGTCTTGGAAGTTGTTTACTACTGTAGCAACCTCTCCTTATCTTAGTTTTGTGCTTTGTTGTGCCAAGTAAAGTCTTTGATAGTAAGGTTCATACTAGATTTGGATTGCCGCGTAAGAATGCATTTCTTTGCTGTCACGAATTTCGACCTGCCTCTCGTAGGTAGCTCAGAAACATATGCCAATTTACGTGCGTGATCCTCGGATATGTACGCAACTTTCATTCAATTTGGGCATTTTCATTTGAGCAAGTCTGGTGCCTCAATAAAATCCATCTTTACGGACTGTTCTGTTTTGACAGATTCTGCCTTTTATTTCGCATTGCTTCTTTTGCTATGTTGGATGAATTTCTTTGATCCATTAATGTCCAGTAGCTTTATGCAATGTCCAGAAGTGTTAAGAAAGATTATGTCACCTCTGAACATGTTAATTTTTATTGTACACTAACCCTCTAATGAGTTGTTTCGAGTTTGGTGTGGAGGAAGTTTTCAAGGATCAAGAGAGGAGGATGATACAATATGATCAAGGAGAGTGAAAGCTCTAAGCTTGGGGATGCCCCGGTGGTTCACCCCGGCATATTCTAAGAAGACTCAAGCGTCTAAGCTTGGGGATGCCCAAGGCATCCCCTTCTTCATCGACAACATTATCAGGTTCCTCCCCTGAAACTATATTTTTATTCCATCACATCTTATGTGCTTTACTTGGAGCGTCGGTTTGTTTTTTTTTTGTTTTTGCTTGAATAAAATGGATCCTAGCATTCATTGTGTGGGAGAGAGACACGCTCCGCTGTTGCATATGGACAAATATATCCTTAGGCTTTACTCATAGTATTCATGGCGAAGGTTGAATCTTCTTCGTTAAATTGTTATATGGTTGGAATTGGGAAATGCTACATGTAGTAATTCTAAAATGTCTTGAATAATTTGATACTTGGCAATTGTTGTGCTCATGTTTAAGCTCTTGCATCATATACTTTGCACCCATTAATGAAGAAACACCTAGAGCTTGCTAAATTTGGTTTGCATATTTGGTCTCTCTAAAGTCTAGATAATTTCTAGTATTGAGTTTGAACAACAAGGAAGACGGTGTAGAGTCTTATAATGTTTACAATATGTTTTTTATGTGAGTTTTGCTGCACCGGTTCATCCTTGTGTTTGTTTCAAATAAACCTTGCTAGCCTAAACCTTGTATCGAGAGGGAATACTTCTCATGCATCCAAAATCCTTGAGCCAACCACTATGCCATTTGTGTCCACCATACCTACCTACTACATGGTATTTCTCCGCCATTCCAAAGTAAATTGCTTGAGTGCTACCTTTAAAATTTCCATTTTTTACCTTTACAATATATAGCTCATGGGACAAATAGCTTAAAAACTATTGTGGTATTGAATATGTACTTATGCACTTTATCTCTTATTAAGTTGCTTGTTGTGCGATAACCATGTTTTCTGGGGACGCCATCAACTACTCTTTGTTGAATATCATGTGAGTTGCTATGCATGTCCGTCTTGTCCGAAGTAAGGGAGATCTACCACTTTAATGGTTAGAGCATGCATATTGTTAGAGAAGAACATTGGGCCGCTAACTAAAGCCATGAATCATGGTGGAAGTTTCAGTTTTGGACATATATCCTCAATCTCATATGAGAACACTAATTGTTGCTACATGCTTATGCATTAAAGAGGATTCCATTATCTCGTTGTCCATGTTGTCCCGGTATGGATGTCTAAGTTGAGAATAATCAAAAGCGAGAAATCCAAAATGCGAGCTTTCTCCTTAGACCTTTGTACAGGCGGCATGGAGGTACCCCTTTGTGACACTTGGTTAAAACATGTGTATTGCGATGATCCCGGTAGTCCAAGCTAATTAGGACAAGGTGCGGGCACTATTAGTATACTATGCATGAGGCTTGCAACTTGTGAGATATAATTTACATGATACATATGCTTTATTACTACCGTTGACAAAATTGTTTCTTGTTTTCAAAATAAAAGCTCTAGCACAAATATAGCAATCGATGCTTTCCTCTTTGAAGGGCCTATCTTTTACTTTTATGTTGAGTCAGTTCACCTATTTCTCTCCACCTCAAGAAGCAAACACTTGTGTGAACTGTGCATTGATTCCTACATACTTGCATATTGCACTTGTTATATTACTCTATGTTGACAATTATCCATGAGATATACATGTTATAACTTAATCTTCCTTTGTGTTGCTTCAATACCTTTACTTTGATTTATTGCTTTATGAGTTAACTCTTATGCAAGACTTATTGATGTTTGTCTTGAAGTGCTATTCATGAAAAGTCTTTGCTTTATGATTCAGTTGTTTACTCATGTCATTACCATTGTTTTGATCGCTGCATTCATTACATATGTTTACAATAGTATGATCAAGTTTATGATGGCATGTCACTCCAGAAATTATCTTTGTTATCGTTTACCTGCTCGGGACGAGCAGGAACTAAGCTTGGGGATGCTGATACGTCTCCGACGTATCGATAATTTCTTATGTTCCATGCCACATTATTGATGATATCTACACGTTTTGTACACATTATATGTCGTATTTATGCATTTTTCGGCACTAACCTATTAACGAGATGCCGAAGAGCCAGTTCCTGTTTTCTGCTGTTTTTGGTTTCAGAAATCCTACAAAGGAAATATTCTCGGAATTGGACGAAATCAACGCCCAGGGTCCTATTTTTGCACGAAGCTTCCAGAAGACCGAGGGGGAAAGGAAGTGGGGCCACGAGGCGCCGACACAACAGGGCGGCGCGGCCTGGCCCTTGGCCGCGCGGCCCTGGCGTGTGGGGCCCTTGTGTGGTCCCCCGCGTTGCCCTTCCTCCTACTTAAAGCCTTCGTCGCGAAACCCCCAGTACCGAGAGCCACGATACGGAAAACCTTACTGAGACGCCGCCGCCGCTAATCCCATCTCGGGGGATTCAGGAGATCGCCTCCGGCACCCTGCCGGAGAGGGGAATCATCTCCCGGAGGACTCTTCACCGCCATGGTCGCCTCCGGAGTGATGAGTGAGTAGTTCACCCCTGGACTATGGGTCCATAGCAGTAGCTAGATGGTTGTCTTCTCCTCATGTGCTTCATTGCGGATCTTGTGAGCTGCCTAACATGATCAAGATCATCTATCTGTAATTCTATATGTTGTGTTTGTCGGGATCCGATGGATAGAGAATACTATGTTATGTTGATTATCAATCAATTACCTATGTGTTGTTTATGATCTTGCATGCTCTCCGTTATTAGTAGAGGCTCGGCCAAGTTTTTACTCTTAACTCCAAGAGGGAGTATTTATGCTCGATAGTGGGTTCATGCCTCCATTAAATCGGGACGATGACGGAAAGTTCTAAGGTTGTGGATGTGCTGTTGCCACTAGGGATAAAACATTGATGCTATGTCCGAGGATGTAGTTATTGATTATATTACGCACCATACTTAATGCAATTGTCTCGTTGTTTTGCAACTTAATACTGGAAGGGGTTCGGATGATAACTCGAAGGTGGACTTTTTAGGCATAGATGCATGCTCGGATAGCGGTCTATGTACTTTGTCGTAATGCCCAATTAAATCTCACAATATTCATCATATCATGTATGTGCATTGTCATGCTCTCTTTATTTGTCAATTGCCCGATCGTAATTTGTTCACCCAACATGCTATTTATCTTATGGGAGAGACACCTCTAGTGAACTGTGGACCCCGGTCCTATTCTTTACATCGAATACAATCTATCGCAATACTTGTTCTACTGTTTTCTGCAAACAAACATCATCCACACTATACATCTAATCCTTTGTTACAGCAAGCGGGTGAGATTGACAACCTCACTTGTTTCGTTGGGGCAAAGTACTTTGGTTCTGTTGTGCGAGGTTCCACGTTGGCGCCGGAATCTCGGGTGTTGCGCCGCACTACATCCCGCCGCCATCAACCTTCAACGTGCTTCTTGACTCCTACTGGTTCGATAAACCTTGGTTTCTTACTGAGGGAAACTTGCTGCTGTACGCATCACACCTTCCACTTGGGGTTCCCAACGGACGCGTGCTGTACGCGTATCAAGCTCTTTTTCTGGCGCCATTGCCGGGGAACAGAAGAAAAGCTACACCACCAAGATTTCTAACTCCCACGTCAACTACACGCCAGGCTACAAGAGCACACCTCAAGCCGGAGTTAACAAGCTCCACAACATTCGGAGTTCATATTTAAGTAACCTCTAGAGCATAATAGATCATTGCAATTTAGATCGAGTACTAACATAGCATACACACTGTCCACAATAGCTATGAAAGGGGGAATAGATCGCATCAATACTATCATAGTAATAGTTAACTTCATAATCTACAAGAGATTACAATCATAACCTACGCCAAGTACTACATGATGCATACACTATCCACATTACATCATGAAGGAGGCATAGACTACTTTAATAACATCACTAGAGTAGCACATAGATTAATAGTGATACAAAGCTCATGATCACATAAAGATCACATGGGAGAGAGAGATGAACCACATAGCTACCGGTACAGCCCTTAGCCTCGGGGGAGAACTACTCCCTCATCATCATAGGAGATAGCAATGGCGATGAAGATGGCGGTGGTGTCGATGGAGATGCCTTCCGGGGGCAATTCCCCTTCCCGGCAGCGTGCCGGAACAGAGACTTCTGTCCCCCGAACTTGGCTTCGCGATGGCGGCGGCTGCGTAACTTTTCTCGTCCCGTGGCTTATTATTTTAGGGTTTTTGCGACGGAGGATTTATATAGGCGGAAGGGCAGCCTCGAGGGAGTCCTGGTGGAGCCACACCATAGGGGGCGCCCCCCCTTGGCCGCGCCGCCAGGTGGGGTGGGGCCCCGGGGATCCCCTCCGGGTCCCTCTACGGCTCTCTCGGAAGCTTCCGTGAAATATAAGACCCTGGGCGTTGATTTCATCCAATTCCGAGAATATTTCCTTTGTAGGATTTCTGAAACCAAAAACAGCAGAAAACAGGAACTGACACTTCGGCACCTCGTTAATAGGTTAGTTCCGGAAAATGCATCAAAACATTATAAAGTGTGAACAAAACATGTATGTAATGTCATAAAACTAGCATGTAACATAAGAAATTATAGATACGTTGGAGACGTATCAACCGGTAGCCCCGCAAGAACGTCCTCAAGATTAACCTCACTAGGGGAAACACACAAGTAGCCGTTGGCACAATACATTCTCGGCATAGATCATTTGGCCGTCGGCACAAGGTAAACCGGTGGCACAGCCATCAGGTGGGCCTGCTTCAAAAGGAAAATTTAAGATAATTTTTTGACTTGTTTGACTGCTTAATCTCTAAGCATTCTTAGTATTATGTTTAATTACTTATTAGTAGTCAAACTTCTCACTCGGTCATCCATCTTCAAACTGCTCCCATCTCAGCATGCTTAATTTTTTCGTTTATTTCGGATAAGCTTCCAGCGTATGAGTTATTCTATGTTAGCAATAGTATTTATCAATCCTATTAACCTTTGGGTCATGACATCACATTTCTTTATATTTAAATTCCAAACGACTATTTGACTAAAGCACTATTTGACAATGAATAAGTAATAATAAATCTTGAAACAATAAAATACTTTTTTTATCAAAATCTAAAAGCTGAAAAAAACTATGTTTTCTATTTTGATTTTGAGGAATGTAAAAAATCGGTGAACAGTCGAATCAGATGTAAAATTTTCTATAGATACATTTTTATATAAAAAATGTTTTCATCGGAGATCGTATGCAACTAGAAAAGCAGTTTTACCGAAACATGACATCATTTTACATAATATATTAAAATTCATGTTTGTTAATGTTTCTAACAACTAGAACACATAATACATCATCTCAAATGATTTTATTTTTTTAAATTTCTAACATTTTCTTATATTTTTTCAGAACTAAAAAGTTGATTTTCCAGGGGAGAGGTTTGTGGAGCAAAACAAATAGAGAGCTTGCGCTCCGATGGCCATATCTAGGTTGTGCCAACTATGGCCGTCGACACAGGTGCCACTATGCCAAAGGCAGTCATGTGTCGACTGCCTTTCTTGGGGACTGCCAGGAACTGGTTTGTGCCGACGGCCTCAATAAAAAGCCGGTGACACAGGATTAGGCCGTCGACACTTTATTGCTTTCCCGTAGTGCGAGTTCTAATACTTCAATACCAGATTTCAAGTACTCCAGCCGATCCATAATATTTGTCGCTATTTTATTTTAATTGAACTACAATCACGACACTTAAAACCGTGTTATATATGGATCTTAGGGAGAAATTTGTTTAAGAGGGATTCAGAACCATGTTTCTTCCGTTGATCCGGGGACAATATGCAGAATTTTATTTTGAGCGGCAGATCAGCGTCACGTTTCTAAGATGATTGGATTTTCATGTACTGATCGGGCTTTACATGAGACCTAACAAAATAAGCATACCAGTACCAGGATGTGCATCGGCTTGGCTTCTACCTATGTCCTATGTCTCCTTGATGATTATTAACAGGAGGAGGTGGTGGGCGTCTGGCCTGAAATAACGGGAGAGCTTTAATAAATATCCAAAAACACTCCTTTATTCAGTATCAGCATTAAAAACATGGGAGTGGCCGGGTCTCAGTCGACTGAGAAATCGGCAGGTCTCAGTCGACGAGACTAATGCTAAGCTATCCATCGTAGAGTTCATCAATTGTTTCTTTCAGCATTAGCTTCTTAGCTGACCGTTCTCGTTTTTGTCCGTGGGCTTTTTTCAAGTGTGTGTTGCACGTCTTCGGTCAGCACGGCCCATACAAAACTAATCAACCTGTGCCAATCCCGATTAAGTGGACAACTTGAAAAATGTTGTAGGTACGTGTCTCTTTGAAACAGAGGAACTTAGAAAAATATGTAACTCCTAGATCAAAAACCCAAAAAATATTATGATGAGATAGTTGCACGATTTTAAAAAATATACAACTGTGGTGTGATAAAATAGTGCAACCTATAAATAATTAAAAAAACATGAAAAAATACAAATAGGATATTGTTTGCACTTTTTCATCAAATAGTTGCATATTTCTAAAAAAAATTGCAACTTGTACTGAAAATCGGTTTGAGTTGCACTTTTTTTTTTAGAAAAGTGCAACTCATACTACAACTCACACCGGAACCCGTTTGAGTTGCACATTTCTCAAGAAAAGCGCAACTCACAACTCACACTGAAATCCTATTTATGTTGCACATTTTTTTGAGAAAAGTGCAACTCGTACAGAAAACCGCTTTGAGTTGCACATTTCTTTAGAAAAATGCAACTTGCACCGCAAACCTCTTTGAGTTGTACTAGTATATTTTTTCGGAAGAGTGCAACTCGTACCGAAAACCTATTTGAGTTGCACATTTCTCGAGAAAAGTGCAACTCGTACTAAAAGCCACTTTGAGTTGCACATTTCTCAAGAAACGTGCAACTCACTCCGCAAACTGATTGCGATTTTTTTTTAGAAAAGTGCAGCTCATACTGAAAACATGTTTAAGTTGCATATTTCTAAAAAAAGGTGCAACTCATATTAAAACCGGTTTGAGTTGCACATTTCTTGAAAATAGCATAACTCATACCAAATACTAGTTTGGGTTGCACATTTCTCGAGAAAAGTGCAACTCGTAACGTAAAACCCGTTAAATACATACATTTAATAAGACATATTAAGAAAATAAAGTAAAAGGGGAGATAAGAGAAATAACATACATAAAGACAAGAATAGATCACAAAAGAAAAAATAAAATGACACATGATAAAAGATACTAGTTCGGCCATTTGCAACAAAGTTTTTTCAAGTTGCAGAATAAATAAACAAGGTGACGCGTAATATATGTGGAGAGACGCTGGAATGTAAGCAACTAATTTTATAGCCCAGTGGTAATTAATGTTTTGAGGCTATCTGGACGTTTAGAGTTCGAACGACATCTTCCACATCTCTTTTTCCTCTACCCGAGCCTGCACGAAAAAAAAAAGAAACATGAATCTTGACGCGAGAAATGGAGGGCTATGTGTCTCAGTCGTCTGAGGATTAGCAAATCCGTAAAAACATTACTTAATATACAAGCGATCAAATTTGGAACTGAATAAATATACGCAATAAATCAACCTGCACATTTTATACGTTCATATACCCTATATATTCGACACACGTAAGGACGAGAGGAGATCGAATCCACCATAAAACAGAAATATGGCTCCCTCAACCTCCTCTTCCAGCCTGGTGATGATTAGCGTGGTGGCTGTCCTCTTGCTGCTCTTCCCCGTCGCACCTGCGCTTTCGCGGTCAGCCCAAGCGGTACTCGCCGCGTGCAAGACCGTCGGCGGAGGGAGCACGTACTTCGACGTCCAGTTCTGCGAAGAGGCCATCAGCTCCGTCGCCGGCAGCGGCGCGGACCTCGACTACCAGGTTTTTGGTGGTCTCGCCGTGGGCCTCCTCGCAGACAACGCCACCAACACCAAGGCCAAGATCGACCTCCTGCTCCGGGGCGGCGTGAAGCTTAAGGCGGAGGGCGACGCCGCCGTGGCACGGTGCCTCGTGTCGTGCCAGTCGCTGTACGGTGGCATACTGGACGGCGGGCATGCATGCACCGCCGCTGTGAAGGCACGAAAGCTGGGCGAGGCGATCGCGATCCTAGAGAAGGCGGCAGCCGCTGCCAAGGAGTGCGAGGACGGATTCGGGAAGAACAACGTGGCTTCGCTGTTGTCGCCGGAGGATGATGACGCGTTCAAGCTCGCAAAGCTCGGCGTCGCGTTGCTGAAAAATTAATGCTTGAGAGGCCGATTTTTTTTTGCTTCCACCGTTGTTTTCAATAAAATGAATAGTTTTGGTTATTTGGGATTAATCTCAAGATTTGTTTTGATGGTATTAATTGGAGTACTAATTAATGGAATGCACTCTATATAACTAGGACTCTGGCAGAAGGTGTCACACTAATCTACGGGGAAATATCAGAAGGATCGGGGGGATGTTTTCTAATTCTTTATTAATTCACTCTTGTACCATAGGATTGCAATGTTTTTCATGCTAGCATAGTCGGTAGAGGCAAGCTACAAAGAAGGTAATGCAGTCAATGTCGACGAAATTGACCCTTATTTTAAAAGTTCAGCATGATCTTCCCCAGTTTTGAGGTTTTTTTTTAAAATCTAACCCTTTTTGGTAGAGTCTTTCGTTGGGACGCTACCCTTGGGCCCAAGGGTTGGCACGGTAGCGCCCTTGTCCAAGGCGCTAGCCTTTTTGAATAAAAGAATTAAATATACTATCACATCATTACTTATGTAGCACTATGGTGGTGTGGACTTTTATCAGTAGTCTGTAAGTGTGGAGCTCAAATTCCACCATATCCTTTTTATTTTAATTATTTACTAGCATAGTATCCGCGCTTCGCTATGAACGATACTACGAAACTAATTTGACATATTAATTTTTGAAAATATTACAAGAATTTCTTACGAGTGCATATGCTCTATTAGAAATGCCTAGAATGGATGATATTTGCTTAAAAGTGTAATGTAATATGATCACAAACAAATAATAACAAAGCCATATTTTAGAAATCACCGTCACCTTTTTCTCTGAGAAGCAGATGTAACTTTTTTTTCTCAACATTGTTTGTCCTTCTTTTGTAGAGGTTGATTCATGGTGTGAATATAAGGGCATGTATGTTAGTGCAGTCACCAGCTGTAGCAATCCTCCACCTGACATCTGGACAGTAGTAAAAAATCATCTATAATGGAATTTTTTTCTATAGCTAGCACCCAAAATTAGTTAACAGATCAACTGAAAATGTAGTCCTACAAACATGAAAACATGCACTGAATATCCTAATGGTGGAGCTTGGACGAGACCTCAACAGCAGGCAAGCCCAACGGATTTCTGCTAGAAGTTCTACACCTGCAAGATTTTGGCTGCTGCTACTTCACGCGCTTCGGATTTCTTGGGATTTCTTTCAGGTTTCTTGGGATTTCTTGCCTTCTCAGTCTGGTCGATGGGTGTTAATTTCCGTTGATTGGCTTCTCCATCTGCTGATAATCATCCACAATACATAGCGCGTTATTCGGTTGGTACGCATCCTGTAACCTCCTCTCAAATTTCCGTTGATTGCCTTAGCGCATGCACTTTCTATTTTCGCAATCATGCTGTACTAATTTATTGGTTACCTTCCGTCAAGAGCGCATGCACTTTTTATTTTCGTAATAATGTTATACTAATTTATTGGTTACCTTCCGTGAAATCCATATGTTCGAACATATTATTGGCTACAGACCACAACAATAGTAGCTGTTTCTTTGCAATTTGGGTATGTCCGTTTGTAAAGATGGATAGGGCAAAGAAACTACCGCACACAGATCCGGGAACAGATATTTACAAATGACTTTGCAATTCTACATAAATCAGTACTCACAACAATTGGATGTCCTAGATAATGAACAATTTTTTTGGGCTCATTCTAGCTCTGTTGGCTTCACTAAACACTGAGTCTATTCAACATGTTTGGTCAGCTGGCATGCAAAAGAACGATACACAACTTTGCATGCAAAATCTATCTGCTCTTGTCTTGTTAAGTTCCTGCTAAATTTCTTATTATTTTGATGAATCAACAGATTAATTTCAATGAAAGCACACAACTTAAAGGCTCGAGAAAAATTCAGATTAGCAATACAGTCGTCTCTACACTATCCTGCAATTAGCAATGTGCTCAGCTTCAGATTTAAAGTCCATAAACGTAGAGACGAACGTTCTGCAATTAGCAATGTGCTCAGCTTCAGATTTAAAGTCCATAAACGTAGAGACGAACGTGGGACTCTCACAGCTGGACTTGAGAGGACGTTCATATACACGCTCCCTGAGGGTCACAACCAGGTGCCGCCAGTGGCGGCATGTGGTTGGCCAACTCCATCGTTGAACGGTTGAACGCGCCTCCGAGAGATGTGCAGAAGAGCGGCAGGAGATCACGATGGCGGAAGGAGGTGATGAAGTAGACGCCGTCTTTGGCCAATGATGCTGCATCAGATCTGCCGTTGAGCAGCCTGGCTGACGCGTGCCGTTGAGAGTCGATCCGGGGAGAGCCCACTCTGCTCTCGCACCGGCGGCAGTTCACGCGTACGACTTCTCCGCGGGTGCAGTAGGCAGCTAGCAGGGGCGGCAACCCTCGTTCGGTGGAGGCGGCGGACGGGCGCGGTGGAGGATTTGGCAAAATTGTGCACCTATTGCTGTTGTAATCGATAGACAATCGGCTATATTGGAGCTCCTATGATCTGCATCGTTGAAGTCTGAAAATACAAAGCAAGTAAACAGCAGCACGCAAGTTAGGCTGCCAGAATCAGGCGAAGCCCGAGTGGCGCCGTTTTCCTCATTGGTGGCGACATCGAGGTACTCCCTTCCCTCCACTCCACCCCTGTTGCGTTCCCGGGGTGAAAACCCAAACTTTGTTGGGGGCGACGGCGCCACAGGCGTCGTGTTCTCCTTGGAGGCGCTGCTGTTGGGACCTCTTGGGGTGAGTGGTTGCTGCCGTCGTGCAGAGTGGAGGTGGCGGTGTTGCTCATCGACATTGGCCTTTTTTTCATCAACGACCATGTCCGCAGCTTCGGCTCTGCGTGGGTTAACCCTTGGCGGGTGGCTTGGCTTCGCAAGGTGAGCTCGTGCTGCGAGTGTCGGGGTTCTGTTCCAGCCCTAGTGCTAGGCTTGGTTCCTGCTGTGTGCTCTGCTCAAGGAGAGCGTTTCCATTGCCGGCGGTTCGGCACCCTTTCGAGCAAGGACGAGGGGCAGGGGCCCTCTCCTGCCATGGAGGAGTACTGCAAGACGACAGATTGCTCCTGGGGCAGGCGGGCCTCCGCTGCTTCGCGTTCGATGCTTCTACCCTGCCCACCTTCGTCGCTCCCGGGTGCTTCGTTATCGCTTGTGGACATAGAGGACCTCAGCTGGGTTTCTTGTTTTTCTTGTGTTTGCTGTGGTGTTTGATGTTGTAAGCTGTTTCAGTATTCTTGTATCTTCTAGTCGTTTGGGCTTTATTAATGGAAAATGATTCACTTCCCCCGGGGGATAACAGACGCTACAACCTCATGTTCGGTAACCATCCGATGCGCACTAGCGTTCCAGACACCACGTCATGGATGGGGCCTACCACAACAACCTTATCTCCTATGTTATCTCTCCCGCAAAACTCTCCGGCCATGGAAATGAGGAAATCTCGCCTGCACGCCCCAGCCACGCCACCACGCCCGCCGTCGCGCCCCAGCCACACCACCGTGCTCCGCCGCCGCGCCCTAGCCCAGCGCTTGCAGTCCTTCTCCGCCCGGAGCGCCCCCACATCGCCACCTGGAGGTCGCCGCCCTTCTCCGTGTTGATGTCGTCAAGGAAGGGCCAAGCTCGTCGCCCAGCTCCGGCGGGCCCCGACTCTCGCCGACGCCGACGACAACCGGCGACGCCCTCACGTGCTCCTACTTTCCTCTCGCCGACATCCCTCTCGTCAACCTGCCCGGGCACAGACGTGTGCAAGGCCGGCGGGTGGTGCTGAAGGAGAACCGGCGAGGTGTCGGCGAGGAAGGTTGCTTCAGTCGTCGTCGATCCCAACTCGCTTGCTTCCGTCGCAGGAGATGCAGCAACCACCCCGACGCCAATCCCCTCGCCGGACTGCAGCTCCTTGACTAATTGCTAGTTAGCTGCTGCAAGAGGAGGGTTGGAGCTGCAAGCAGTCTCACATTGGCCTCATGACTCTGTGCTTCTCCTCCACCACCCCCAGCACCATGCTGCTCCCCCGCCGCCCCCACACCGTGCTGCTCCTCCGGTGGCCCCACGAATCTGTGATGCTTCTCCGCCGCCGCGCCTACACCCAGCACAAGCACGGCGCCACCGACCTGGCGGTGCTACCATGGGTGAGCCAGGTTGCTGCCGACGGCGGCCCTCGTTGCTGCTGATGGCGGGCCAAGTTGCTGCCCAGGGCCGCTCTCCTTGCTGCCGACAGCTTGCGACATGCATTATGTGGATTTTTCATTTTACTATCATATATAGATTTTTTTGCTACAATCATTCTATGGTTTTGCTATGTTAGTATATATATTTTGCTACTAAGTATTTCCGGTGATGTATTGGGGCGAAGTCTGTTTTGATACAATAGCAAGACCTCGTCAGAGACCTTGTAAAAAATGTTTGATGCTATTTTTTTTGCTATAATTGTTTTGTTGTTTTGCTACTTTAATATAGAAATTTTGCTACCAGGTCTCCGGTGAGGGTCTCCGGCGAGGTCTTCGTCAATTTTTTCCGATGATATTGGGTTTTGCTACATTAGCATTTTTATGCTACAATAACATAACTTTTTTGCTACGAGCTCTCCAGCGAGATATTCGTCGAGCTCAGCCTTTTTATTTGATTTAGTGACTGGACCGTTTTTTGCTACAATGTAGCAAAAGCGGGTTATTTTTTTGCTGCCAGAAGGTGTTTTTCTTTCTACATTCAGTAAAAACAAATCTGGATGTCCAAGATAGCCGATCCAACGGTTGGCGACCCGGGGGCTGGGAGATCAGATACCCCGGGGGACGCCCAGCAGTTTCCTTTATTAATTTAAAGCTGGACACTTTGTGCCTCCTGTTTAAAAAGAATCAGGCGTTGGGTTCCTCGCCCGCTGCCAAGCAGGAGATGAAGGGGAGCACCGGGGGATGCGTTTGATGCTACAGGTGTAGGAGCAGCCGGAGGTGCGAGAGGCAGACCAAGGGTGAGGGCGGCAACCCCTCCTCCGCTCTCGACCCTAACTTGGATGAGCTCCGTCATCGCTCGCGGGCGGAATTAATTGTAGCGTCGACGGCAAGATCTCACGGCGGCGGATCGAACGGATCGAGTGGTTGCTTCCTTGCTCGGGAACGGAGAGCGTGCCTGATATGTCGCAACATATCTATAACTTTGATACTCCATGCTTGTTTTACACCAATTTATATATATATTGCTCATACTTCGTTGCACTTTTATATATTTTTCGGCACTAACCTATTAACAAGATGCCACGGTGTCAGTTTCCTGTTTTCTGCTGTTTTGTATTTCAGAAAAAATGTACAGGAAATATTCTCGGAATAAGACGAAACAAAATCTGAAATCAATATTTTACCGTCACGAAGACAGAGTCCAGAGGGGAGACAAAGAGGAGGCACACGACGGCGACACCTACCCTAGGCGTGGCCTGGCCTTGGCCCGCGCCTAGGCATGGTGTGGGCCGCCCAGGCGGCTACCGACCTCGCCCTGCCGCCTATAAATTTCCTTCGATGCGAAAATCCTAAATCAATCAGCCTCCATCCATGAAAAGTTCCGTCGCTCCACTACCGTCGCAGACCAGATCCGGGGGACAAAAGTCTCTGTTCCGGCACGCTGCCGGGACGGGGAATTGCCCCCGGAGCCATCTCTATCGACTCCACCGCCATCTTCATCGCCATTGTTGACTCCCACGATGAGGAGTGGGTAATTCTCCCCCGAGGTTGAGGGCTCTACCGGTAGCTATGTGGTTTATCTCTCTCCCATGGTGTGATCTTTATGTGATCATGAGCTTTGTAATCTAGATGTCGTTATGCTATTCAAGTGAATTTTACTTATGTGATCTCCGGAGACTCCTTGTCCCACGTGTGTAAAGGTTACAGTGTGTGCACCATGTGGGTCTCTTAGGCTATATTTCACAGAATACTTATTCACTGAATTATAGTTTGAGTTGGATGTCTCTATGAAATTGTGGTGTGTTAGTACCTCCTATGAATGCTCAAAGTGACAGCGTGGGGTGTTCATTAGTACTTGGGAATACATCTTTAGGGTTTGCTTTTGCAACCCTACGCGGTGGATTAGTGTTTGTTATCCAACCGGAGAGTAGTTCAGAGTAGCATAGTGAAGTGCTTATATTTATATGTCTTTATGATATCATTGTTGAGAATGACCACTAGTGAAAGTATGATCCCTAGGCCTTGTTTCCAAACATCCAATCACCGTTTATTTATTGTTTTGCTGCATGTTTACTTGCTGCGATATTTATTTCAGATTGTTATTACCACTCATATTCATCCATATCACTTGCATTTTACTATCTCTTCGCCGAACTAGTGCATCTATACATCTGACAAGTGTATTTGGTGTGTTGAGGACACAAGAGACTTCTTGTATCTTAATTGCAGGGTTGCTTGAGAGGGATATCTTTGACCTCTACCTCCTGAGTTCGATAAACCTTGGATGATCCACTTAAGGGAAATGCGTAGACATCAGTGCCCGCCACAGAGGCACAGACTCGACGTGCGACGTACGGACTATGAGCTAATTTGGTCGGGGTGAAAACGCAACGCGACGCACGGTCACATCACCGTATAATAGTACCTGCTGCCAAGTAGGAGATGAAGGGGAGCACCGGGGGACGCTACAGGTGCAGGAGCAGCCGGAGGTGCGAGAGGCAGACCAAGGGTGAGGGCGGCATCCCCTCCTCCGCTCTCGACCCTAACTTGGATGATCTCCATCATCGCTCGCGGGCGTAATTGGTTGCAGCGCCGATGGCAAGATCTCACGGCGGCAGATTGAATGGATCGAGTGGTTGCCTCCTTGATCGGGAACGGAGAGCGTGCCCGACACAGAGGCACAGACCCGGCGTGCGACGCACGGACTATGTGCTAATTTAGTCGGGGTGAAAACGCAACGCGACGCACGACGTATGGTCATATCGCCCTATAATACTCCCTCCATTCCTTTCTATAGTGCCTATAGATTTTTGACATTTGTTTCATAATATAAGGTTTTAGCTTAACTTTTTTTCAATTACCCCCTCCCCGTTCAGCTTCCAAATCGTTCAGCTCCCAAATTTGTTATGGTAAGTTAGGAAGATATGGATTTCCCAATTTTTACGTTGATCTCAAATCGTTCAGCTAGGGGTCTTGTGTAAAAAATACTCTTGCGCTAATTTCCGTGCCAAAAAAACAATAGGCACTATAGAATGGAATAGAGGGAGTAGTAAAGATACAGCCTCACAAATTAAAAGAAATAACAGTATGTACAGCGGGTCGTACCCATAACCTATGCATATCGCAGAATATGTGAATACCAGTTTAGCTACATGAGTTTTATCACTTACACGAACATGATGCCATATAACTTATGAATAATCTAAACCTAAATCTTAAATTGTATTCCAATTCTAAATCTAACAAATTATATGGAAGGAATAATGAAAAACTTTAAGAACCCCATGATCACACCCTTATATCGTCCATCAATGAACCTTTGAACTTCATTAAGAATTCCCAAGTATTTAGAAGATTTTGGACACATAAATAATTCAAGTAATCCTATTCTCACATAATAAATCAAATGATAATTGTCATTATATAAATTATTTCTTGTAAAGAAAAACAACGTAAAACACTATCTATAATTAAGTAATTAAAAAATGGATTTTTGATCAATAATTTGAAACCTCCAATGTGGAAATTCAAAATCATATCTATTGCAATATTAAGTCCCAAAGTAGAATATTAATTAATAAACCAATATGTTAACCTATTTATAAAATCTTCTAATCTATTATAATAGCATTTACAAATGTTTGGTAAATTTTAATAGAATTCAAATAGGCCAAAACCCTGCAAAACAGACATGAATTCAAATGTGAATTCAAACTAGAAATAGAAAACAAAAAAAAAGACTCACCTAGCAGCCGAAGCAGGCACGTAGTCCACCACCGCAGCCAGAAGCCAGCCCACCAACGCATCCCATCAACAGCCCGGCCCAAAAAAACCTTCACTTATCCTTCCGCGAGGAGGAGGACGTCGACTTCGCCTCCTCCATCCTCGCATGCACCGGAGAACGACAGTGCGACGGAGAGGGCCACGTCCCGGCCGCCGATGTTGACCACGCGATCGTCGACGACCTCTAGAGGTCGTATAAGTACTACGGATGTACCATAGCACCCTCATTTCCCCTCTCTCGCTGCATATGCCGAAACCCTAGCTCGGCGGCATCCACCTTATCCCGTTGATTCCGACCACCGCGAGCACTGCCGTAAATCCCTCGAGCTCTACCTCGTCTCCAGCTACCTCCTCGAAGACGCGCTCTTGCTAGGAAGCTCGGAGTCCAACGAATCGAGCCGTCGTTTTCCCACCAGCCACCACTAGTCATCGACGTTCGCCGTTGATTGAGACCGTCCCAAGCCTCGCCGTCAAGCCCTACGTGTTCCTGGTGAGCTCCTCAACCTCCTGGTGTACTCTCCTTGCTCGAACATATCCTGCAACGCCAGCGCGTCGTTCACCTGCGTGCACCGCCACTGTTCCTCGTCGCCGACCATGCTCCGATCCGGTGGTCAATAGCGAGCGGCGCAACCATCACTAGGATCACCATAGCTCCCTCATTCCAACGCACACACGCACAGCCTCGCGGGAGCCCAAAAACATCGACATCGTCGTCGATATCCCGCCAGCCACCGTGACCTCTGCCTTGTCATCTATTTTGACCGGTCCACGCCCATGTGGTGCATGATGTGGCCACTTGACCCACCTGTCTGGGCTAGATCTATTCGGGTACAAATAGTGTTCCATATTTCCAGTCAATTCAAAATTCCATAAAATCATTTAGACTTTACAAATTGAAAACAAATTCATTTTAAATCATAAAATATAAACAAGATATCAAAATACTAAGAAAAATAAAATCTATACATTAAAAATATAATCTCAAATTTTTAATAAAAGTGAAATTTAATTATTTAACCTTTATTAGTTAATCCTTCTCATTTATCCAAAGTTCCAAGAAAATTTCAATAATTAGGGAATTTTGAAAATAAATAAAAATCATTTAGGAAATAAATAAAACACTAAAAGTAATTTTCTTTTATTATGTTAACATTAATATTATCATTTAAAACCTAAATGGTATTAATCCTAATTATTATTATTTTTAATAATAATAAAAATGCTAAGCCCATTCTTACCTTGACTTTTTTTAAAAATGTTTATTAACTTAAACTTTTTTCAACAAATTATTACTTTAAAATTGTAGAACAAATAGGAGATACTAATTCTACCATGTGTAAAACCCTAATTCCATTACGAATAAAACCATAATTCATAATTCCAAGTGAAACCCTAAAAGCATACAAAAGGTACACATCTTAGCAACTACTTACATATATTTACAGAGTAAATACCTACTCCTACTCAAACAAGAATTATACAAGTCCCTATAGCAAATAAGATTATTGATGTCTACGGGAGCTTCTATTCTTGTAGACAGTGTTGGGCCTCCAAGAGCAGAGGTTTGTAGAACAGCAGCAAGTTTCCCTTAAGTGGATCACCCAAGGTTTATCGAACTCAGGGAGGAAGAGGTCAAAGATATCCCTCTCATGCAACCACTGCAACCACAAAGCAAGAAGTCTCTTGTGTCCCCAACGCACCTAATAGGTGCACTAGTTCGGCGAAGAGATAGTGAAATACGAGGTGGTATGAATAAGTAGTAGCAACGGCACCGAGAAAAGTGCTTGGCCCGGGACGGTAAACAAGCGGTAGTAACGCAGCGGTAGTAACGCAGCAGTAGTAGCACTGAGTAAAACGGTAAACAAGCAGCGATAGCGATATTTAGGAACAAGGCCTAGGGATTAGACTTTCACTAGTGGACACTCTCAACGTTGATCACATAACGAGAATAGATAAATGCATACTCTACACTCTTGTTGGATGATGAACACATTGCGTAGGATTACACGAACCCTCAATGCCGGAGTTAACAAGCTCCACAATTCAATGTTCATATTTAAATAACCTTAGAGTGCATGAAAGATCAATAAGACTAAACCAAGTACTAACATAGCATGCATACTGTCACCTTCATGCTATGTAGGAGGAATAATACACATCAATACTATCATAGCAATAGTTAACTTCATAATCTACAAGAGATCATAATCATAGCATAAACCAAGTACTAACACGGATCACACACTGTCACCATTACACCGTGCAGGAGGAATAAAACTACTTTAATAACATTGCTAGAGTAGCACATAGATAAATTGTGATACAAAATACATTGCAATCATAAAGAGATATAAATAAGCACTTCACTACGTCATTCATAACAGTGAGTAAGTATTCTGTGAAATATAGCCTAAGGGTGTGTTTGGTGGCCTGAATCAACTCAGAAAATCTCACCCCATCCCACTTTTTCATCTCAGATTGTGTTTGTTAGCTCGGGTGGGCGAGTAGAACTTAGCCCACATCATACGAATAAGAGCTCTCAGCCTGGCCAGGTTGTGAAGCTCAAATCTAGCTTCACAACCCAGCTTGGTTGAGTCCATCCCGCAAGACGTCACGGGAATCGCGCAGCTCACCCCCAGACCCCAGCCCGTCTCTAGCATTTGCTCCCGCAGGCTCCAAAGCAACTCTCTCGCACCCGCTCCCACTCTCGCGCCCCTCCTCTGGCCACCGGCCCACCACCGCCCCTAGCCGTCGGCCGCCGCCGACCCATGGCCCTCGGCCTCCGCCGCTCCTCCCATGGCCGCCGTCCTCTGCCGCTCTCCCCTGGACGTCTCCCCTGCCGCCCCTCCCCTTGCGCAAGAACGGCCTCGAGCGACCTGTCCGCCCTTCCCTGGAGACTCGTCGGCGACCAGACGGCTAGGAATCGGATATCCATGACCTAGCAGACCACCCACCGCCGTGCAGAAGCCCCCATGGCCGCTGCCGTCCGTCGCGCTTGCCCTGCCCTGTTCTGGTCGCCGCCCGTCGTCGTGCCTCTCCTTCCCTGTCCGCCGCTCTCCGGCAACCCTCCCCTGGCCGCCGCCCTCTGCTACCCCTTCCATGGCCGCCGACCGCCGCCGCTTCTCCGCTGGCCGCCGGCTGGCTCCCCCATGAACGTTGTAGATAAATGGTACTCGATTGCTTTTCTTTTCCTCTTCTTCAGCGCTTTTTTGCAAAATAGCTAGACTTCTTTGTAAAACTGGTATGTAATATTCTCAGCTCAGCACATATGTTACCAAACAACATCTCAACGTAGCATATCTCAACGTATACGAGCTGCCAAACACATGATATAATCTCACCTCAACTTGGCTAGGCTCAACATGTTGAGAGGAGATAGACATTCTCTGTTGCCCCGGGCTACCAAACACACCCTAAGAGACCCACACGGTGCACACACTGTCACCTTTACACACGTGAGACAAGGAGTCTCCGGAGATCACATAAGTAAAACTCTCTTGACTAGCATAATGACATCTAGATTACAAGCATCATCATATGAATCTCAATCATGTAAGGCAGCTCATGAGATTATTGTATTGAAGCACATAGGAGAGAGATGAACCACATAGCTACCGGTACAGCCCCGAGCCTCGATGGAGAACTAATCCCTCCTCATGGGAGCAGCAGCGGTGATGAAGATGGCGGTGGAGATGGCTGCGGTGTCGATGGAGAAGCCTTCGGGGGCACTTCCCTGCTCCGGCGGGTGCCGGAACGGAGACTCCTGTCCCCCGGATCTTGGCTTCGCGATGGCTGCGGCTGCGGAAGGTTTTCCGTATCGTGGTTCTTCGCATCGGGGTTTTCGCGACGGAGGCTTTAAATAGGCGGAAGGGCAGCCTCGGAGGGGGCACAGGGGGCCCACACCATAGGGCGGCGCGGCCCCCTGCGGCTGCGCCGGGGTGTGGTGTGGGGCCCCCGGGGCTTCCCTCTGGCGGCTCTCGGGTGTTACGGAAGGCTCGGGAAAAATAGGGACACTGGGTCTTGATTTCGTCCAATTCCGAGAATATTTCGTTACTAGGATTTACGAAACCAAAAACAGCGAGAAAACGGCAAGCTGGCTCTTCGGCATCTTGTTAATAGGTTAGTTCCAGAAAATGCACGAATATGACATAAAGTGTGCATAAAACATGTAGATATCATCAATAATGTGGCATGGAACATAAGAAATTATCGATACGTCGGAGACGTATCAGGCATCCCCAAGCTTAGTTCTACTCGTCCCGAGCGGGTAAAACGATAACAAAGATAATTTCCGAAGTGACATGCCATCATAACCTTGATCATACTATTTGTAAACATATGTAATGAATGCGGCGATCAAAACAATGGTAATGACATGAGTAAACAAGTGAATCATAAAGCAAAGACTTTTCATGAATAGTACTTCAAGACAAGCATCAATAAGTCTTGCATAAGAGTTAACTCATAAAGCAATAAATCAAAGTAAAGGTATTGAAGCAACACAAAGGAAGATTAAGTTTCAGCGGTTGCTTCCAACTTTTAACATGTATATCTCATGGATAATTGTCAACATAGAGTAATATAACAAGTACAATATGCAAGTATGTAGGAATCAATGCACGAGTTCACACAAGTGTTTGCTTCTTGAGGTGGAGAGAGATAGGTGAAGCTGACTCAACATAAAAGTAAAAAGAATGGTCCTTCAAAGAGGAAAGCATCGATTGCTATATTTGTGCTAGAGCTTTTATTTTGAAAACATGAAACAATTTTGTCAACGGTAGTAATAAAGCATATGAGTTATGTAAATTATATCTTACAAGTTGCAAGCCTCATGCATAGTATACTAATAGTGCCCGCACCTTGTCCTAATTAGCTTGGACTACCGGATCTTTGCAATGCACATGTTTTAACCAAGTGTCACAATGGAGTACCTCCATGCCGCCTTGTACAAAGGTCTAAGGAGAAAGCTCGCATTTTGGATTTCTCGCTTTTGATTATTCTCAACTTAGACATCCATACGGGACAACATGGACAACGAGATAATGGACTCCTCTTTAATGCATAAGCATGTGGCAACAATTATTATTCTCATATGAGATTGAGGATATATGTCCAAAGCTGAAACTTCCACCATGAATCATGGCTTTAGTTAGCGGCCCAATGTTCTTCTCTAACAATATGCATGCTCCAACCATTAACGTGGTAGATCTCTCTTACTTCAGACAAGACGGACATGCATAGCAACTCACATGATATTCAACAAAGAATAGTTGATGGCGTCCCCAGAAACATGGTTATCGCACAACAAGCAACTTAATAAGAGATAAAGTGCATAAGTACATATTCAATACCATAATAGTTTTTAAGCTATTTGTCCCATGAGCTATATATTGCAAAGGTGAATGATGGAATTTTAAAGGTAGAACTCAAGCAATTTACTTTGGAATGGTGGATAAATACCATGTAGTAGGTAGGTATAGTGGACACAAATGGCATAGTGGTTGGCTCAAGTATTTTGGATGCATGAGAAGTATTCCCTCTCGATACAAGGTTTAGGCTAGCAAGGTTATTTGAAACAAACACAAGGATGAACGGTGCAGCAAAACTCACATAAAAGACATATTGTAAACATTATAAGACTCTACACCGTCTTCCTTGTTGTTCAAACTCAATACTAGAAATTATCTAGACTTTAGAGAGACCAATTATGCAAACCAAATTTTAGCAAGCTCTATGTATTTCTTCATTAATAGGTGCAAAGTATATGATGCAAGAGCTTAAACATGAGCACAACAATTGCCAAGTATCAAATTATCCAAGACATTTTTAGAGTTACTACATGTAGTATTTTCCAATTCCAACCATATAACAATTTAACGAAGAAGAAACTTCGCCATGAATACTATGAGTAGAGCCTAAGGACATACTTGTCCATATGCTACAGCGGAGCGTGTCTCTCTCCCACAAGGTGAATGCTAGGATCCATTTTATTCAAACAAAACAAAAAATAAAAACAAACCGACGCTCCAAGCAAAGTGCATAAGATGTGACGGAATAAAAATATAGTTTCAGGGGAGGAACCTGATAATGTTGTCGATGAAGAAGGGGATGCCTTGGGCATCCCCAAGCTTAGACGCTTGAGTCTTCTTAGAATATGCGGGGGTGAACCACGGGGCATCCCCAAGCTTAGAGCTTTCACTCTCCTTGATCATATTGCATCATACTCCTCTCTTGATCCTTGAAAACTTCCTCCACACCAAACTCGAAACAACTCATTAGAGGGTTAGTGGACAATAAAAATTAACATGTTCAGAGGTGACACAATCATTCTTAACACTTCTGGACATTGCATAAAGCTACTGGACATTAATGGATCAAAGAAATTCATCCAACATAGCAAAAGAGGCAATGCGAAATAAAAGGCAGGATCTGTCAAAACAGAACAGTCCGTAAAGATGGATTTTATTAGGCCACCAGACTTGCTCAAATGAAAATGCTCAAATTGAATGAAAGTTGCGTACATATCTGAGGATCATGCACGTAAATTGGCTTAATTTTCTGAGCTACCTACAGGGAGGTAGACCCAGATTCGTGACAGCAAAGAAATCTGGAACTGCGCGAGTAATCCAAATCTAGTACTTACTTTACTATCAAAGACTTTACTTGGCACAACAAAACTCAAAACTAAGATAAGGAGAGGTTGCTACAGTATTAAACAACTTCCAAGACTCAAATATAAAACAAAGTACTGTAGCAAAATAACACATGGGTTATCTCCCAAGAAGTTCTTTCTTTATAGCCATTAAGATGGGCTCGGCAGTTTTAATGATGCACTCGCAAGAAATAGTATTTGAGGCAAAAGAGAGCATCAAGAGGCAAATTCAAAACACATTTAAGTCTAACATGCTTCCTATGCATAGGAATCTTGTAAATAAACAAGTTCATGAAGAGCAAAGTAACAAGCATAGGAAGATAAAACAAGTGTAGCTTCAAAAATTTCAGCACATAGAGAGGCATTTTAGTAACATGAAAATTTCTACAACCATATTTTCCTCTCTCATAATAACTTTCAGTAGCAACATGAGCAAACTCAACAATATAACTATCACATAAAGCATTCTTATCATGAGTCTCATGCATAAAATTATTACTCTCCACATAAGCATAATCAATTTTATTAGTAATAGTGGGAGCAAATTCAACAAAGTAGCTATCATTATTATTCTCATCATCAAATATAGGAGGCAAAGTATCATCAAAGAAAATTTTCTCCTCAATGCTTGGGGGACTAAAAAGATCATGAAAACCAGCTTCCCCAAACTTAGAACTTTCTATATCATTATCAACAATGGTGTTCAAAGCGTTCATACTAATATTACTACCAGCATGCAAATAAGATTTCATAGGTTTTTTAATTTTCGCATTGATGTCTACGGGAGCTTCTATTCTTGTAGACAGTGTTGGGCCTCCAAGAGCAGAGGTTTGTAGAACAGCAGCAAGTTTCCCTTAAGTGGATCACCCAAGGTTTATCGATCTCAGGGAGGAAGAGGTCAAAGATATCCCTCTCATGCAACCACTGCAACCACAAAGCAAGAAGTCTCTTGTGTCCCCAACACACCTAATAGGTGCACTAGTTCGGCGAAGAGATAGTGAAATACAGGTGGTATGAATAAGTAGTAGCAACGGCACCGAGAAAAGTGCTTTGCCCGGGACGAGTAAACAAGCGGTAGTGACGCAGCGGTAGTAACGCAGTAGAAACGAGTAAACAAGCGGCGATAGCGATATTTAGGAACAAGGCCTAGGGATTAGACTTTCACTAGTGGACACTCTCAACATTGATCACATAACAGAACAGATAAATGCATACTCTACACTCTTGTTGGATAATGAACACATTGCGTAGGATTACACGAACCCTCAATGCCGGAGTTAACAAGCTCCACAATAATGCTCATATTTTAGTAACCTTTAGTGTAAGATAGATCAAAAGACTAAACCAAGTACTAACATAGCATGCACTTTGTCACCTTCATGCATATGTAGGAGGAATAGATCACATCAATATTATCATAGCAATAGTTAACTTCGCAATCTACAAGAGATCATGATCATAGCATAAACCAAGTACTAACACGGTGCACACACTTGTCACCTTTGCACACGTGCGGGAGGAATAAAACTACTTTAATAACATTGCTAGAGTAGCACATAGATAAATTGTGATACAAACACATTGCAATCATAAAGAGATATAAATAAGCACCTCACTATGCCATTCAACGGTGAATAAGTATTACGTGAAATATAGCCTAAGAGACCCACACGGTGCACACACTGTGTCACCTTTACACACGTGGGACAAGGAGTCTCCAGGAGATCACATAAGTAAAACTCACTTGACTAGCACAATGACATCTAGATTACAAGCATCATCATATGAATCTCAATCATGTAAGGCAGCTCATGAGATTATTGTATTGAAGCACATAGGAGAGAGATGAACCACATAGCTACCGGTACAGCCCAGAGCCTCGATGGAGAACTACTCCCTCCTCATGGGAGCAGCAGCGGTGATGAAGATGGCGGTGGAGATGGCAGCGGTGTCGATGGAGAAGCCTTCGGGGGCACTTCCCCGCTCCGGCAGGGTGCCGGAACAGAGACTCCTGTCCCCCAGATCTTGGCTTCGCGATGGCGGCGGCTCCGGAAGGTTTTCCGTATCGTGGTTTTTCGCATCAGGGTTTTCGCGACGGAGGCTTTATATAGGCGAAGAGGCGGCGCGGGAGGGTCGAAGGGGTGGCCACACCATATGGCGGCGCGGCCGGGGCCCGGGCCGCGCCGGCCTATGGTGCGGGGGCCCGGTGCCCCCCTCTCGGTCCTTCCCGGGTGTTCGGATGCTTCCGGTGAAAATAGGAACCCGGGTCTTCGTTTCGTCCAATTCGAGAATATTTCGTTACTAGGATTTCTGAAACCAAAAACAGCAGAAAACGAGCCGGCACTTCGGCATCTTGTTAATAGGTTAGTTCCGAGAAAATGCACGAATATGACATAAAGTGTGCATAAAACATGTAGGTATCATCAATAATATGGCATGGAACATAAGAAATTATCGATACGTCGGAGACGTATCAAGCATCCCCAAGCTTAGTTCTGCTCGTCCCGAGCGAGTAAAACGATAACAAAGATAATTTCTGAAGTGACATGCCATCATAAACTTGATCATATTGTAAACATATGTAGTGGATGCAGCGATCAAAACAATGGTAATGACACGAGTAAACAAGTGAATCATAAAGCAATGACTTTTCATGAATAGCACTTTCAAGACAAGCATCAATAAGTCTTGCATAAGAGTTAACTCATAAAGCAATAATTTAAAGTAAAGACATTGAAGCAACATAATGGAAGATTAAGTTTCAGCGGTTGCTTTCAACTTGTAACATGTATATCTCATGGATAATTGTCAACATAGAGTAATATAACAAGTGCAATATGCAAGTATGTAGGAATCAATGCACGAGTTCACACAAGTGTTTGCTTCTTGAGGTGGAGAGAGATAGGTGAACTGACTCAACATAAAAAGTAAAAGAAAGGTCCTTCAAAGAGGAAAAGCATTGATTGCTATATTTGTGCTAGAGCTTTGGTTTTTGAAAACATAAAGAGAGCATAAAAGTAAAGTTTTGAGAGGTGTTTGTTGTTGTCAACGAATGGTAGTGGGCACTCTAACTACCTCATCAACCAGACTTTCAAGAGCGGCTCCCATGAAGGACGTTATCTCTACCGACAAGGTAGATCATCCCTCTTCTCTTTTGTTTACACATGTACTTTAGTTTAGTTTTTCTTTATTTATGGATGACACTCCTCCCAACCTTTTGCTTACACAAGCCATGGCTAACCGAATCCTCGGGTGCCTTCCAACAATCACATACCATGAAGGAGTGTCTATTTGCAAAATTAAGTTGCTTACTTGATGAATCGAGCAAAACATGTGAAGAGAATTATTAATGCAAGTTAATTAATCGGGGCTGGGAACCCCATTGCCGGCTCTTTTTGCAAAATTATTGGATAAGCGGATGTAGCCACTAGTCCATTGTGAAAGTACTGTCAGAAGTAAATGACAAGATCGAAAGATAAAACACCACATACTTCCTCATGAGCTATAAAACATTGACACAAATCAGAGGTGATAAATTTTGAATTATTTAAAGGTAGCACTCAAGCAATTTACTTTGGAATGGCGGAGAAATACCATGTAGTAGGTAGGTATGGTGGACACAAATGGCATAGTTATTGGCTCAAGGATTTTGGATGCATGAGAAGTATTCCCTCTCGATACAAAGTTTAGGCTAGCAAGGTTATTTGAAACAAACACGAGGATGAACCGGTGCAGCAAAACTCACATAAAAGACATATTGAAAACATTATAAGACTCTACACCGTCTTCCTTGTTGTTCAAAACTCAATACTAGAAATTATCTAGACTTTAGAGAGACCAATTATGCAAACCAAATTTTAGCATGCTCTATGTATTTCTTCATTAATAGGTACAAAGTATATGATGCAAGAGCTTAAACATGAGCACAACAATTGCCAAGTATCACATTATCCAAGATATCATACCAATTACTACATGTAGCATTTTCCAATTTCAACCATATAACAAATTAACGAAGAAGAAACTTCGCCATGAAAATTAAAAGCTAAGAACACATGTGTTCATATGAACCAGCGGAGCGTGTCTCTCTCCCACACAAGCATGAATTTATTCAGAGAATGAAAATAACAAAACGAAAATAAAAGCACACAAGACGCTCCAAGTAAAGTACATAAGATGTGGCCGAATAAAAATATAGTTTCAAGAGAAGGAACCTGATAATTTGTCGATGAAGAAGGGGATGCCCAAGGCATCCCCAAGCTTAGATGCTTGAGTCTTCTTGAAATATGCAGGGGTGAACCACCGGGGCATCCCCAAGCTTAGAGCTTTCACTCTCCTTGATCATATTGCATCATACTCCTCTCTTGATCCTTGAAAACTTCCTCCACACCAAACTCGAAACAACTCATTAGAGGGTTAGTGCATAATAAAAATTCACATGTTCAGAGGTGACACAATCATTCTTAACACTTCTGGACATTGCATAAAGCTACTTGGACATTAGTGGATCAAAGAAATTCATCCAACATAGCAAAAGAGGCAATGCGAAATAAAAGACAGAATCTGTCAAAACAGAACAGTCCGTAAAGATGGATTTTATTAGGCCACCAGACTTGCTCAAACGAAAATGCTCAAATTGAATGAAAGTTGCGTACATATCTGAGGATCATGCTCGTTAATTTGCGTAATTTTCTGAGCTACCTACAGGGAGATAGACTCAGATTCGTGACAGCAAAGAAATCTGAAACTGCGCAGTAATCCAAATCTAGTACTTACTTTTCTATCAAAGACTTTACTTGGCACAACAAAACATAAAACTAAGATAAGGAGAGGTTGCTACAGTAGTAAACAACTTCCAAGACACAAATATAAAACAAAAATACTGTAGTAAAAACACATGGGTTATCTCCCAAGAAGTTCTTTCTTTATAGCCGTTAAGATGGGCTCAGCAGTTTTAATGATGCACTTGCAAGAAATAGTATTTGAAGCAAAAGAGAGCATCAAGAGGCAAATTCAAAACACATTTAAGTCTAACATGCTTCCTATGCATAGGAATCTTGTAAATAAACAAGTTCATGAAGAGCAAAGTAACAAGTATAGGAAGATAAAACAAGTATAGCTTCAAAAATTTCAGCACATAGAGAGGTGTTTTAGTAACATGAAAATTTCTACAACCATATTTTCCTCTCTCATAATAACTTTCAGTAGCAACATGAGCAAACTCAACATTATAACTATCACATAAAGCATTCTTATCATGAGTCTCATGCATAAAATTATTACTCTCCACATAGGCATAATCAATTTTATTAGTAACTAGCGGGGTGGCCCGCGCATCCGCGCGGCTAGATTCTTTTGCAAAGTGACATGTGCTAAGTTAATTTCCACTATTGTGGAAATCTTTACAATCAATATGTTTTCTACACAAAGTGGACTATTACTTGAATCTGGAAACTGACATGTGTAAAGTTAATTGCCACTATTGTGTCAGTTCCGGTATTGTTCCTGTTATAATATTCCTATGATGGCCACGAAAATGTCTAACACTGGAGTTATTTGTTTAAATACATCTGATTAAATATGTTTACAGTATAACCATTCCTTTTGCATGGGCATAACAATTAAAAATTATTGTTTTCTTTCCGCAACTGAGTGAAATTAATAGTCTTTGATTTTTTTTTTATCAACAACTATAGCTCTTCTGCAGCAAAAACTCTACTGAACTAACCATATGAGTATGTTGGCTATCCCTAGTTCAGCCTGGATGATGTACAAATGATGAGGCCTTTGAGTAGGGAATAATCTTTGTGGAGCAAATACATGGTACTAATAAAACATTCCTCTAAGATAGTGTCTTTTGCACTTATAACGGAGAGCAACAATTATGCAATGAGCGTTCTATTTTCTTCAAACCATAAATTGTTAGGTGTTGTCTGGTTCTCCTGAAAGTACTGTTTTTTTAGACTACAATGAGATAGTGTACTAACTTTTTGAAACAGACAGAGAGTGTACTAATTAAGTAAAAATATATGATGTGAGAAGTACATGTACAAATGATATACATGATTTCGCATAGGAAGCATGCAAAAATTTCGAGTAGCCCCACACATCTACACCAGCTGATAGAAGATCCTATTTTTTTATGTTGACCAGTGCAAACTTTGAAGACATTTCCTTAAGATATTGCTACGAATATATAAATTCTAAGTTATAGTGAACTTATAGTAACGATAACTCAAATAGAAAAGAAATGGATTTTTACATACTTCAGTGGATTTGATTTCTTTAGTGTACAGTTTTTTTCAGAGATCTTATATTGAGAGACAATGTAACGACAATTAAGTAGAAGTATAGAACCATGGATTCACTGAAATGTTTTAAGAATATTATCATATCATAGCATATTTTTTGTTGCCCAGATTTTGTACAGAAAAATACAACTCTAGTACGATATTGCCATGAAACAATCTTAGATGCCGGTATGAAGATCAAGCAGGTGCGGATTTTCTTGATGCTTCTCATACAACGTTATTGCAACCTTGCTTACAAATGAAGAAAATCTCTTGTTCATAGGAAAATGTTGGAATATAGATTAATCCTTTTGTATAACCGCGATGTTTATTTCATCAAGAAATATCTTTTTGTCCAAAGAATCACTTCATTTTTAATTGAGCGATAAGTACCAATAAACATGCATATTATTGTTAACTGTAGATATACGAACAACTAAACAATTGTTTTGATAAAATAGAAAAAAATGGCAAGAAGTGAAAGCTACCTGAAATTCGCCCAAAAGAATTTTCTACAATCGTATTGACATGTATACCACAAACCATTATCCAAAATGGTACGACACCTGCAAAAAGAATGAACGGACAAATAAAGTATCTCAACATAGTATGCGTAAAAATTTACATGAACCGAGCATTCAGCCAATCTTCAAGTGCGAGATTTCTCTGTGGGTATGTTATAGGCAGCATACCAAACAAAAACACCATGATTAGAAATTTAATGACATCAATGCTCATATAATTTTTCTTGCCAGGAAAGCAATTAAACAAATATTAACATTTTTCTTTGTTTGTAAATCCGCTTGTATAAGCATACGAATTCAACCCTGAAAAAAATTAAAAAACAGTTAGTGCTTGATTTTGATGAAGAGTAATGTATGATACTATATTTTAAAATAGAGGTAGTAGGAAATAGAGGAAAAAAATTCGACAAAGCTAATATGATACGGATCAGCAATTCTTTTGGCTCTTCGATTGCATGCAAAAGTGGTATGTTGTTGATCGTTCTTTTACGCCGGGCATGACCAGCATGGCAGGCTTCATCCCTTGCCTTCCGGAAGTCTTGTGGCATATCCATCAACTGCGAATAGTGTGGTACCAAGATGTGGCTTGGGAATCTCAAAAAAAAAAATGTGACTCCGGATGTTGCCGCCTGCGCCGTGATGCACGCCATGGCTTACCGGCTGGAAGCACCTCACTCTTGCCGAGGTGCGCGACCAGGATCGGGTCCATGGACTACTTTTTTATTACTCCGGCAGAAATCTCATCGGCACAGTTAATTGAATAGATTGTACCTGAGCTATTATTAGGATCTCTTCCAGCCCGGAACGATCAATAGTCTTTAGCATACGTGCTTAACGGATAGAGTCCGGAAGCCATAGAAATTCACAAACTGTTCAACGACTGAAATCCTGAGGTATATACGCTACAACGGAGTCCACCTCTCTGTAATTAAAAAAGTACTGAAATTTGCATCAGCAGGTAGAATACAAACATAACTGATCTTCAATAATCGATGCCATCAGGTTCGCATCAGCAGGGGCAATACAAACGGACTGATCATTACACTACGAATTGTTGTGCTCTGATTTTGAAAGAAGAATGCAATCTTACGGAGATAACGAATTGGAATCTGCTTATGTATGCGAGACTGCTCCTCCTCTTCTCTGCTGCTGCAACCGAGCGGCCAGTCATGTTGATGCATCACATCTCCTTGCATGCTTGGAAAAGGCTTGGCTTCCCACGGATCTTTCATGCATGATGCGCAGCCGACGGATCTTTCATGCATGAGGTTCAGTTTTGATCCGCCGGATAGTTAGCTGCTGATCCGATCGGCCGGAGAACAGATGAAGTTGGGAAATATAGAATTACCGTTTTATAGTACGTGCAGGTGCGAATTCTGGTTGCATACGACTGCGCTTCTGTTTCATGGATAGGAACCTGGTTGTGTATGTCTCCTTTTCTTTTAAACAGCGTCTCCTTTTATTTTCCATGCGATAGGTATAAAACCGTGGGGCTAATCTGATCCGTAGGGTAAGTAATGTTTAATCTACACAATTGGTTGTTTGTTGTTTTAATAATATAATAGATAGTGGGAGCAAATTCAACAAAGTAGCTATCATTATTATTCTCATCAAGTGTAGGAGGCATAGTATAATCACAATAAAATTTACTCTCCATAGTAGGTTGTACCAAAAGACCACTATTATAATCATCATAAATAGGAGGCAAAGTATCATCAAAGAAAATTTTCTCCTCAATGCTTGGGGGACTAAAGATATCATGAAAACAAGCTTCCCCAAGCTTAGAACTTTCTATATTATTATCAAAAATGGTGTTCAAAGCGTTCATACTAATATTACTACCAGCATGCAAATAAGATTTCATAGGTTTTTTAATTTTCGCATCAAACAATCCATGTCTTAAATCAGGAAATAGAATAAGAAGCTCATTGTTGTCCATTATGCCAAACTAGTGTAAACAAGAAACAAAAAGATGCAATTGCAGGATCTAAAGGAAATAGCTTCGAGCACACACACAACGGCGCCGGAAAAGTACTTTGCCCGAGACCGGAGTATGAGTGCCTTTTACCTTTCCTCCCCGGCAACGGCGCCGGAAAAGTGCTTGATGTCTACGGGAGCTTCTATTCTTGTAGACAGGTGTTGGGCCTCCAAGAGCAGAGGTTTGTAGAACAGCAGCAAGTTTCCCTTAAGTGGATCACCCAAGGTTTATCGATCTCGGGGAGGAAGAGGTCAAAGATATCCCTCTCATGCAACCCTCGCAACCATAAAGCAAGAAGTCTCTTGTGTCCCCAACACACCTAATAGGTGCACTAGTTCGGCGAAGAGATAGTGAAATACGGGTGATATGAATAAGTAGTAGCAACGGCACCGGAAAAGTGCTTTGCCCGGGACGATAAACAAGCAGTAGTAACGCAGCAGTAGTAACGCGAGTAAAACGAGTAAACAAGCAGCGATAGCGATATTTAGGAACAAGGCCTAGGGATTAGACTTTCACTAGTGGACACTCTCAACATTGATCACATAACAGAACAGATAAATGCATACTCTACACTCTTGTTGGATGATGAACACATTGCGTAGGATTACACGAACCCTCAATGCCGGAGTTAACAAGCTCCACAATTCAATGTTCATATTTAAATAACCTTAGAGTGCATGAAAGATCAATAAGACTAAACCAAGTACTAACATAGCATGCACACCTGTCACCTTCATGCTATGTAGGAGGAATAATACACATCAATACTATCATAGCAATAGTTAACTTCATAATCTACAAGAGATCATAATCATAGCATAAACCAAGTACTAACACGGATGCACACACCTGTCACCATTACACCGTGCGGGAGGAATAAAACTACTTTAATAACATTGCTAGAGTAGCACATAGATAAATTGTGATACAAAATACATTGCAATCATAAAGAGATATAAATAAGCACTTCACTACGCCATTCATAACAGTGAGTAAGTATTCTGTGAAATATAGCCTAAGAGACCCACACGGTGCACACACTGTCACCTTTACACACGTGGGACAAGGAGTCTCCGGAGATCACATAAGTAAAACTCTCTTGACTAGCATAATGACATCTAGATTACAAGCATCATCATATGAATCTCAATCATGTAAGGCAGCTCATGAGATTATTGTATTGAAGCACATAGGAGAGAGATGAACCACATAGCTACCGGTACAGCCCCGAGCCTCGATGGAGAACTACTCCCTCCTCATGGGAGCAGCAGCGGTGATGAAGATGGCGGTGGAGATGGCAGCGGTGTCGATGGAGAAGCCTTCCGGGGCACTTCCCTGCTCCGGCAGGGTGCCGGAACAGAGACTCCTGTCCCCCAGATCTTGGCTTCGCGATGGCGGCGGCTCTGGAAGGTTTTCCGTATCGTGGTTTTTCGCCTCAGGGGTTTCGCGACGGAGGCTTTAAATAGGCGGAAGGGCAGCCTCGGAGGGGGCCTGGGGGCCCCACACCATAGGGCGGCGGGGCCCCCCCCTCTGGCCGCGCCAGGGTGTGGTGTGGGGCCCCCAGGGCTTCCTCCGGCGGCTCTCGGGTGTTCTGGAAGGCTCCGGAAAAAATAGGGACCTGGGTCTTGATTTCGTCCAATTCCGAGAATATTTCGTTACTAGGATTTCTGAAACCAAAAACAGCAGAAAACAGCAACTGACTCTTCGGCATCTTGTTAATAGGTTAGTTCCAGAAAATGCACGAATATGACATAAAGTGTGCATAAAACATGTAGATATCATCAATAATGTGGCATGGAACATAAGAAATTATCGATACGTCGGAGACGTATCAATTATCAATGCATGTACCCATTTCAAGTAGACCTTCTATAACCAAGTATTAGTAAACTCTAACTTGATGAATGTATGTCACCGAGCCTAAACACCATTCTTAGTTATAACACATTGTGATCAAGTGGTACCAAATAAAGGAAAACCCTAAAGTGTTATTTTCATGCCATCAAATTAGATCACCATCTTTTTGGTGTAACACCATATTACTACCAACTAGGACACCAACCATGAGTAGTAATATTAAAGAGCTTTTACTTCACATGTTCATGTTCAACTAAACCCTACAAGTACTAAAAATTTATGAACCATCTTGTTTAGGAACCAACTATTCCTTACTTAATTAATCTATTAGTAAACCCTAGAAACCAAAAGCCTTGTTTGAAATACTTCTTATTCCTTACGAAACATGTTCTTCAAAAGTTATTCTTTTTAAGTAAGTAACAAATAATCATCAACCATGTCTTATAGGACTTAAAACTAACCACTGTTCCTTGCAACCATTATGCCAATTACTATTCCTTATGTGCCAATATAATCCATATACTCACCTCTTGTGTGTCATCCCAAGTTAATCAAAACCCTAATAAGAACCTTATTTGTTAAACCACTCAAAAAGTGCAACACACCTTAAAGAAATGATCAAACCTCACCAATCCTAAATCATACGGGTTAGATTTTGATTAAAGCGATTGCATCTCATACTTATGCATTATAACATATTTGCCAATATTTTAACCATTGTCCTTACCGGACGATGATGCTATTTCAGAGTTGAGAGTTATATCGTCACGAAGCTTTCGACTACATAATCTTGCAGCCAAGGAAGGCAAGTTCATGGCTTGCTGATGCCATTTGATTATTTTTTATCAAATTACTTGCAAAGTACTATAATTATCACTCTTGCACTGAATAACAAAAGATTACTTTTACAATTGTGAATATAGCTATGTGGTGGGCAATGGAACCATGGTATGAGTGTGGTGGAGGTTCGATTGCAACTGGGTTTATATTAACATAGGATTTACAACAAATATCGTCCAGTGATTCTTGCACCGTAAATCTTAACCATAAGATCTATAATGGCTCTGGGAAGTCAGATGTATCTTTTCCCTTTCGCATAACAATGGGCCATTAATAGGGGTTGACTGGATCGTGTTATCGATAGAGTAAAGGAGGGAATGAAGGTTCTGCTCGGTCTACCTATTGATAAAGGAGAGGGCAGACTTATTAAAGACCTACGAAGGATTGTAAGGGTTCATCCGGGTCGTGCTATCTATAGAGTATAGGGCGGGGCATGCAGATGTCAGAACAGTCTACCATTAGGCTAAAGGGGATGACATATGCCTTAGTTGGTCTTTCTATAGGTAAAGGACAGGATAGACTTACAAAAAGGGTGGATATGCAGGGTCGCGGAGAAGAACAATGATTGGCTTGGATCTTAAAATGGGCCCCATACCAAAGAGAGTATGGACGGGTAGGCCACTCGGATGTGCTGCAAGGTTTATGATCTATTATGGGAAAAGTAACACACCTCCGCAGAGTGTATTGAATTGTGGCTTGTCACTCCCTGTTCTGGGTTTGGAACTGCGAATGCGGCCGGAAAGGAACTCCACGAAGTTCTAGACACCCGGTGAAGGCTGGCGGACATAGCTTTTCAGAATAAAAGCAACATTTTGAAAAAAAATGATTACGAAAACTTGCATTTGCCTACGACTTTCTGGTCCATGACTGTAGCTAGTGCATTAAATACATATTTCCCTAATGAACTTGTTGAGGTACGCTCGTACTCACCCTTCTTTGAACCCTCTACTTAGACATGGAGGCATCGAAGGAGGATCTACAGTGAAACTCGAAGACAGAGGAGTTAAGTACTTCAAGAGCCAAGATCCAGCCAGAGGAGTCAACCACTACATCCACCATGGAGAAAATCTAGATTAGAAGTATAAGAGAACTAGCTCTCTAATCCTAGATCCTAATTAGCTAGAATCCAGTCATAGTCTCTCTAGCCGGTCTAGTACCTCGATAGATAGAGCTAGTAACAAGTTTAGTCCCCGAGTTGTTCTCCCGGAGTTTATTTGCAGTTTTACCTCATTGTAATTAGGAGGTTGTGTTGATCTTTTGTAAAGAGTTTGTGTGCAATTCTATAGACATGTCTTGGACCCGCATATGTGTATGTTATACCACTCTAAGGGATGTAATAATAGTGGAACTGTGTTTCATTGGTGTTATATCAACGACTTGCATACTACACCATGCAGTGGTATGCTGGGTCACCACATCATAGATATTGCAGTGTGGTGCTTGAAGCTGTGGTGGGTTATGATCTATGGATTTGGCATTCTTTCTTTGGCATGGCGTGATCACACAATGACATCAACGTGATGCAGTGCTCTTCGGTGTTTTTGAAACTTGTGGAAAATTTCATGCTCCACCAGGAAACTATGAGGTCAATGGCAACCAATACACCAAAGGATACTATTTAGCCGACGCTATCTATCCAATATGGGTGACATTTGAAAAGACAATTCCTGCACCAACGGGTTAGAAGAATTGCCACTTTGCTGAGCGCTAGGAGAGCTGCCGAAAGGATGTCGAGTGGAAATTTGGTGTGCTTCAAGCTCAATTTGCTATTGTTCGGTATCCTAGTCTCATGACCAACTATGGGAGGTGATACAAACTTGTGTGATCATGCATAACATGATCATTGAGAATGACCGCAAGACTTGAACCAAGTATATTGGTCCCTACGAGTGTGAGGGGCCACTTGCGGAGGTTGATCATGAGGTGCCTACAGAGTTTACTGATTTTTTCGTCATGCATACGGAAATTTGTGACAACAATGTTCATGCTCAGCTACAATATGATCACGTAGAGCATCTATGGAGGCTCAATCTGCGCCGGCACCTTGATCTAGCCCAACTTGTATTTGTTTGTTTGTCGTTTATTTGGTGTTTGAATGAAATAAAACATTTAATTTATTTGATGTTTGAATAAAACCGAATTGGGGAGGGGGACGCTTTTGGAGGACACGGTTAGAGACAGACACGCCCCAAAAACGGCACCAACGTGCGGTGTCCCCCAAAAGTTTAATTCGACGCTCAAACCGTACCCGATTTGAGGGGCTCACGACTAGAGATGCTCTTACTTTTGTAATTTTGTTGTTCATTCACAGTTCAGACTTCAGATAGTCTAACTAGCTGCTCGCAATCATTGTGCGTACATGTTGTGAACCTTTTTATCAATGTCACTCTGTTTTCACCTTTCTTCAGGTCCATTTGAAGACATTGCTGAACAGGAACGGCTACCATCTTAGTACCACGGAGTTATAAATGTCCAGATATTCCTAAATTATACGACCAGCGTAGATATGTAGCTCAAGTATTGCATGGAATTCCAATGTCTATTTAGTTGATGAATGAATGTGCAATTATGTGGGTTTCTCCTCTCAAGTTTGTCATTGACGTTCTGTCTGTCCTTGTGCCATATTCAGTTCATAAATGTATGGTTACTCCGATACAAGTTACTGCCTTGTGTGTCTAGTCCAGTTATATGAAAAGGAAGGACCGACTAGTGCTATGTAGAGTTGCATGCTCTTATAGCTTATGCATGAATGAAAATAAAGCAAGAATGAGCAGTTTGTTTAGGGTTTCGTGGGGGTCAATGCCTCCACTTATCTCGTATATATATAGACCAACATACAATGTACAATACAACAGGTACCCGTATACAAAGCGTATACGAGTTCGTTTCCAACACACCCCCTCAATCTGAACTACATCTACTTACTATTACATACAAGATTCAGATTGGACTGGAAACGTTCTAACATCTGCCGTGTAGCTGGTTTAGTAAACACATCAGCTAGTTGGTCATTAGTCGAGATGAACCTAACATCAAGATCACCAGAAGCGACACGCTCTTGCACAAAATGGAAGTCTATCTCAATGTGCTTCGTCCTTGCGTGGAAGACTGGATTTGCCGTTAGGTATGTAGCCTCTAGATTATCACACCACAAAATGGCGGTACGCTGTCGAGGTACACGAAGTTCCTTCAAGACAGACTCTATCCACATAGCTTCAGCGACGCCATTTCCCAAAGCTTTATACTCTGCCTCAGTACTGGATCTTGAGACTGTTGGCTGTTTCTTGGCACTCCACGAAATCAAATTCGGTCCAACAAAAACAGCAAACCCACTAGTGGAATGGCGGTCATCAACATCTCCTGCACAATCAGCATCTGTGAAAATACTAACACCAATGAGTTTAGACTTACGTATCCGTAGTCCTGTATCCAGTGTCCCTTTTAACATATCGCAATATACGCTTGACAGCTTCCCAATGCAAGTCCGTCGGCTGTGACAAGAACTGGCACACGTTATTCACTGCAAAGGATAAATCAGGGCGAGTAAGCGTTAAGTACTGCAATCCACCGACAATGCTGCGATATCTGGTAGAATCCTGGTCCCCAGCAATACTCCAGACTCACGGGCCAGATGCTCCGTGGTAACAAGGGGTGTCGAAGTGGGTCGACAATTCTCCATACTCACTCGATGAAGAAGATCCAAAGCATACTTGCGTTGAGTGAGAACCATCCCCCCTGAATTGTAAGACGCCTCGAGACCAAGGAAGTAGGACAGTGTGCCAAGATCCTTAATAGGAAAACTAGCTGAAAGCTCCCGAACCAGGCGATCCACAGCTGCAGGGGTAGAGCCAGCAATGACAATATTATCCACATAAACCAGCATATAAATCTGAACGACATGGTGAGAGAAGATGAATAGCGATGTATCAGCCTTCGATGAGACAAAACCAAGCTGAAGCAACCGGGTACTCAACCGGGCATACCAGGCACGAGGAGACTGCTTGAGGCCATAGAGAGCACGCTGAAGCTTGCACACATAAGAGGGATACCGAGCATCCAAACCCTGGTGGCTGCTGCATATACACATCCTCAGACAAATAACCATGCAAGAAGGCATTACTGACATCAACCTGTCGCAACATCCAGCCACGAGAAACTGCAAGGGACAACACCAATCGAACGGTGGCAGGTTTCACAACAGGGCTAAAGGTATCCCCATAATCGATGCCACGCTGCTGGGTGAATCCGCGAGCAACCAAACGAGCCTTGTACTTATCAATGGAACCATCAGGATGTTGCTTGGTCTTAAACACCCACTTGCTTCCCACAATATTAACTCCAGGAGGACGGGGTACCAGCTTCCAAGTCCGAGTGTGACATAGAGCAGCAAACTCATCAGACATAGCCGCACGCCAAGCGGGTTCACGGAGAGCGGCAGTACGCGAAACAGGAGTCGCAAAGAAAGCCCGACGAATGGAGTCATAACGAACGGTGCCATCCGTATACTCTTTCGGACGCCGCGTGGCATCACGAGTACGAGTCACCATAGGGTGAGCTGGAGGGGCCGGCGGAGATGGCACGGTCGAAGTCGGTGGCGAGGACAACGCCTGTTCCGGCGTCGAAGCACTGGCAGCATCAGTGCTTGGCGAGGACGCAGAGCTGGCCGGAGACGGCCCATCAGGCGAGGGAGAGCACCGCGGCCCAGCATTGGTGGGCGAGGAAGGCGGCGTCGGGGCGGCGTGGGGATCCGTGCCGCCATGCACGTCGATCGCCCGCTCGCCATGCACGTCGATCGGCGGCGCAACCTGCACACCAAAGTCACTGGTACTACCAGGTTGATTAGTAGCCAAGTAGGTTAGGTCATATTTGCGCACAGGGACACTAGTAGCCGGTTCAGTAGATGGAAAAGTAATAGCATCAGCTAGGGTAGACACATCTACTGTAACACCGGGTGTGGCAAAAGGGAACACTTACTCATCAAAAACAACATCTCGAGAGATATAAATCCGCTCGGTAGAACGATCTAGGCACTTATATCCCTTATGCATAGGACTATAACCAAGGAAAACACACATCTTGGAGCGAAACTCGAGTTTATGAGTGTTATACTTGCGAAGACTAGGCCAGCATGCACAACCAAAAATACGGAGAAACTCATAATTCGGCTGGATCTTAAGAAGACGCTGGATAGGAGTGTCCTGCTGAAGTACTGGTGTAGGCATGCGATTGATAAGATAACATGCTGTAAGAAACGCCTCATCCCAATACCGTAATGGGAGAGAAGAATGAGCGAGCAAGGCTAGGCCGGTTTCAACTAAATGACGGTGTTTGCGCTCGGCAACGCCATTCTGTTGGGAGGTGTGTGGACACGAGACTCGATGAGCAATACCAGTGCGCTGAAAATAGCTATGCAACAGATGATATTCACCACCCCAATCAGACTGGACAGCACGAATCTTAGTGTCTAAAAGACGCTCCACATGAGCTTGGAAGGTGTAAAACACATGCTCGACATCAGACTTGTGTTTGAGAAGATATATCCAACAAAAACGAGAATAGTCATCGATGAAACTCACATAATACTTGTACCCCCCAGAAGAAGCACGAGCAGGCCCCCAAACATCAGAATGAATTAATTCAAGAGGCACAGTAGAAACACGAGAAGACGCAGTATAGGATAACTGATGACTTTTACCACGTTGACAAGCATCACAAACCAGAGTTGAGTTGTCTGAAGGATTACATAAAAGATCGTTTTGCATGACGAGGTGAGGATGACTGAGCTCGGCCAACCGGAAGAGGGTAGAGGCCGCCCTGGCTTCTACCGCGAAGAAGAATTCTCCTCGTGGCTTTGTCCTTAACAAGGAAAAAAATAACGATGAAACTCAATAAAGATGTTATTATCCGAGCCAAGGCGATAAACCGACAAGAGATGCTGACTAATGTGAGGAACATGCAGGATATTATTCAAGTGAAGAGAAGAACCGGCTATAGTAGAGTGTCCAATGTGCGAAATAGACAAACCTGAACCATTTGCTACTTGAACTTGATCCTTGCCACCATAGGGAGCACAAACGTGAAGACGCTCGAGATCACTAGTCAGATGATCGGTCGCTCCAGAGTCCATGACCCAGTGCCTTGAGTCGGTGATGGAGGAGGTCGACGCCGAGTTGCCGGAGCGAGGGTTGCCGGAGTAGTAGTCCTGGTCAAAGCGCTGGCGGCAGTCCGGGGCCTCATGGCCCCAGTTCTTGCAGATTTGGCACCGAGGGCGCCAACGACGACGCCCAGTGTTACCGGTGTTGCCTCCTCCTCCGCCGCCATTAGGACGGCGACGGTCTTGGCCGCCCTGACCGCCCTGACCCTGCTGCTGTTGCTGCGGGTATCCACCAGAAGGGCGGCCTCCGGACGGGCGGCCAGGGTCTTTTACATACGGGCGGCTCGGAGCATGAGACCGCATAGTGGCATTGGCCGACAAGGTCCACTCCTCGTTCTCGGCCTGCTACGAAAGTTGCAGCGCTTCAAAGTTCAACACCATGGAGTAGAAGCTGGCGGCGGTCACCGGGGTGGTGACGACATTGAGCGACGCCGCAATTGGGTTGAAGGAAGAACCCAGGCCGGTGAGCATGTAGTCGATGATCTCGTCGTCGCGAAGCGGAGATCCAGCAGCGGTCATGGCGTCGGCCATAGCCTTCACCTTGTGCATGTACTCGCTGGCAGTCATGTCACCTTTCCTCAGTGCCTGGATATGGCGCCGGAGATGGCGCACGCCGGCGCGGCTCTGGGCCGAGAACATGGCATGGATCGACGTCCACACCGCAGCGGCTGTCGAGCAGCCGAGGAGTTGGCTCGCGATCTCCTCTGACATGGAGGAGAGGAGCACGCCTTGGACCTTCTAGTCCTGTGTCCACCACGTAGCGTACGCAGGGTTGGGTACAGACCGGGCAGCATCGCCCGTTCCATCGGTGATGGTCTGGGCCGGAGCGGCGGCTGTACCGTTGAGGAAACCGTGGAGAGAAGCGCCAGAGAGGTTGGTGAGGGAGAGCGCCCGCCAGAGAGCAAAGTTGCCCCGATCAAGCCAAACCGCGATCGGAGTGACCACGGCCGGAGCAGCGGCAGCAGCCGGAGGAGCGACGATGGGCCCGAGGATGGTTGAGGATTGGGCAGAGGTGGTCGTCATCGCCATGAGAGGGGCGACGGAGGCGGCGCGAAGATTGATCTCGCGGATGGCGGCGGCGGCGGCGGCTGCGCGGGTTAGGCTCTGATACCAAGTTTGTTTAGGGTTTCGTGGGGGTCAATGCCTCCACTTATCTCGTATATATATAGACCAACATACAATGTACAATACAGCAGGTACCCGTATACAAAGCGTATACGAGTCCGTTTCCAACATGAGCTACCGTGGTTGAATCTATATCTACACCCCCTATATAATGTTCCAGTTTTGAACTTAAAATGTAGCACCTATTTCAACCGTGATCTTCACAATCCAACGGCTGAGATCAGCTGGATTCGCTGTGAACAGTGTCACCCGCTGCCTCAACGATGTTCTAGACTAGACTAGACTAAAACGGCCCACTATAGCATGTCGTTCTCTGATCCGTTATCTTTCAGCGCTCCTGTACCCGTTCGTTTCAAGGGAGTCAGGCTTGATCCATCCTGTCGGTACTTTTGCCGCCGACCGGGATAGGAGGGCCCCTTGGTCGGAAACGGTTTGACGTCAAGAAATCTTTGTCCCGTCGCCGATTATGTGTGTGTGTGTGTGTGTGTGTGTGTCGCGCGGGCGTCTCTGGCGGGATGGCCGCGCCACGGTTCCTGTCGAGGACGCCAGGCTCGGTGGGCACACTCGGTGTGCTGGCCAAGATGAAGGGGAGCGGGGCCAACGTGGGGATGGGAGAGGTGGAGGCCGGGAGGAGGACATGGGGAGGGGAGGCCGGCTACTGGAGAGTGGAGATGTGGACTGGATAGACGGCACATCCTGGATTCCCCAAAGCGCCGCCCCGAGCTAGCTCCTTCTCCTCTTCGCCCCTACAGTTAGCCTGCCGAACAGACGAGAACCTGGGCGAGCCAAGCAGAGTAGAACTGGGTCGAGCCGAGCAGGGAGCACCGGGTGGACCAGAGTATTTGTGGTGGGAGGTGGATGTTGAACATCGTCTGGCCTACCCGCCGGAGTCCCGCTGGCCTAGTCCGTGCTGTGCAACCGCGAACTAGACCCCGAGCCTGAGAAGTCTGGTAGGAGCCAAGAGAGGCTTCGGCTGAGGAGAGGATGCCAGAGGTGAGCACTGAGCAGGATTAGCGCGTTGGCGCGCCAGCCAGAGGAGACGAGAGGTGAACCTGAAGTTTATGTATTAACAATGTCTTAATTAGCAGTCACGAATTCTCCTTCCGAGAGGTGTCCTTTGTTGATTCGTAACTACTACTGTACTATTGAAGCAGTACTTTAGATCCTCTTATTGTTTGCATATCTTGATAATTATTTGGTTTAAAAAAATTGGGGTAGCTTCTTAGAATTGGCGAAGAAATTGATGCCGCAGCTGTACGCGGGGCTCAAATTTTGTGCGCAGTGGAGAAACACTACTAGATAGGAGTTGAAGGAGCAGCATATATTCAATTCAGCTTCCGAGTGTGTATGCTCAAGAGAAAATTTAATTTATGAAAAACCTTATTTTTAGTACCGGATTTTGTCTCTTTTACCCACGACATACGCCAAGTCAATTTTTGATGAAACGACTTTATGGACGCGTACACTTGAGGGCATCTCCAACGGGCCGACGCATTTCAGACGCTAAAATTGTTCGCGTAAGTCCGTTTACGTCGCCCCCGGACGTGAAAATAACCGTTTTTGTCCGCGCGTCCGTTTGCGTCTGGAGGTGCCTGCAGCAGGGCGACGCATTTTTTCTACTTGTTTTTTTTCTTTTCTCTATTTAAACATAGTTCCAAACATTACATATTGGTAACATTATTTTACACAAACTAATACATTAATTTGAAACATGCTTTACACAAAGTAATACATAGTTTGAACTATGGTTAACACAAATTAAAATATTGAAAAATGAGGAAAGCCAGTAGTGTTGGTTCTGTATGTTCGCTGTCACCCAAACTGGAAAATCTAGCTGGCAATGATGATCCTGTTGTTCCCACCAAGGAAGAACATACAGAAACTGCCACTACTGGCTTCAATTGGCCCGTAGCCATATTCGCTGCAAAGAAAGAACACTCTAACAGTTTTAACTGTCGGTGTCCGAGCCGGACTCGCCGATGTGGTGTGCCTACGGCAGGCTGTGTCGTCGAACACCTTGACGATCATCTCGCCGTCCCCCTTGTTGAGGAAGGTGAGCTGGCAGCCAGGTAATGACCCACAAGTATAGGGGGTGTATCGTAGTATTTTCGATAAGTAAGAATGTCGATCCCAACGAGGAGCAGAAGGTGTTGACAAGCAATTTCGATGAAGGTTTCACTGTAAATGCTCACAGACAAGTATTCAGGGGATTTTGATGTAACAGATGAATAAAGTACGAGTAGGTAAAATGCAAGAGAAATAATTGCAGCGAGTGGCCCAATCCTTTTTAGCACAAAGGACAAGCCGGTTTGTTTACTTATAATGACCAAACGTTCTCGAGGACACACGGGATTTTAGTCTAGTGCTTTCGCTACATAGAGCTGATTAATCTTCATTGTTTTGATAAGTGTTGTGTGGGTGAACCTGTGCTAATGTACCGCCCTTCCTAGGACTAATACATACTTGTGATTATACCCCTTGCAAGCATCCGCAACTACAAGAAAGTAATTAAGATAAATCTAACCACGGCCTTAAACTACGAGATCCTGCGATCCCTCCTGCATCGATATACCAACGGGGGTTTAGGTTTCGTCACTCCGGCAACCCCGCAATTGGCAAACGAGTACAAGATGCATTCCCCTAGGCCCATAAATGGTGAAGTGTCGTGTAGTCGACGTTCACACGACACCACTAGAAGAATAACACCACAACTTAAATATCATAACATTGAATATTACTCAACCATAGTTCACTACTAACATTTAGACTTCACCCATGTCCTCAAGAACTAAACGAACTACTCACGAGACATCATATGGAACATGATCAGAGGTGATATGATGATGAATAACAATCTGAACATAAACTTGGTTCAATGGTTTCACTCAATAGCATCAACAACAAGTATGAATAGATACCGGGAGAGTTTCCCCTATCAAACAATCAAGATCAAACCCAAATTGCTACGGCGGTGACGAGGTGCTGCGGAGGAGATGGCGGTGATGATGGTGGAGACGATGATGATGGTGATGGAGATGATGTCCAGCTCGATGGCGGTGACGATGGCGTCGATTTCCCCCTCCGGGAGGGAATTTCCCCGGCGGATTCCTGCCCGCCGGAGAGCTCTTTTCTCTCTAGTGTTCTCCGCCCCGCAGAGGCGGCTGTAACCCTTCGTGAGGATTCCTCCGTGGCTTAGGTCTTCGGGACGAAGGGTTTCGCGAAGAAAAGGAGGCGAAAGAGGCCGAGGGGCCCCACACCACATGGTGGCGCGGCCGGAGCCTTGGGCCACGCCACCCTATGGTGTGGGCCCACCACAGGTCCACCGGCTCCCCCTTACGGCTTCCTCCGTCATCCGGAAAAATAGGAGTTTACGTAAAACTTCCTTCCACAATTGATCTTCCGAAATATCGCATCTCGACGGTGCTTTTTCCAGTGAGAATCACGGCTCCAGGTGCTCAATCTCCAAATAATCATGAAACATGCAAAATAGATGAAATAACATAAGTATTGTGTCCCAATATGAAATATATCAATGAATAACAGACAAATTATGATATAAAATAGTGATGCAAATTGGACGTATCAACTCCCCCAAGCTTAGACTTCGCTTGTCCCCAAGCGAGCTGAACTCTGTAAACGAGGTCCACATGTTTATGGAGTGAAGAGTCGATAAATAAAATACGGACAAGAAGCATCATATTCATTCACACAAGACATTATAGTAAACAACTTCCTCATATAACTCAATCTTGAAACAAGTATAAGGTAGTCACAAATAAAGGTGCATAAGGAATCATAATTGGTGATGGCAAACTTTGTTCTTGGTCAGAGAACATTTAACAGATTATATTCATCTATTGAGCAGCGCTCTCATATTAAAAGCTTATGGTAAACTTGCATACTCAATCATATTAATCATTGATGACTTTCAAAGCTATATTCATTCAAGGTAAAACTTGTACTAAACAAGAAAGAGTAAAGACATGATGAAGCAAATCACAATATAATAGTTTAATCACAACAACTCAAATGCTTGCTTGAGATGGAGGGAAATAGGTTTACTGACTCAACATAAAGTAAAAGACAGGCCCTTCGCGAGAGGAAGCGAGAGATTAAATCATGTGCTAGAGCTTTTTCAGTTTTGAAATCATATAAAGAGAATAAAAGTAAAGTTTTGAGAGGTGTTTGTTGTTGTCAACGACTGGTAGCGGGTACTCTAACCCCCTTGCCAAACAAACCTCCAAAGAGCGGCTCCCATGAAGGACGTTATCTCTACCAGCAAGGTAGATCATCCCTCTTCTCTTTTGTTTACACATGTATTTTAGTTTATTTAAGGGTGACACTCCCCCAACCTTTGCTTACACAAGCCATGGCTAACCGAATCCTCGGGTGCCTTCCAACAATCTCATACCATGGAGGAGTGTCTATTGCAAAATTAAGTTGCTTACTGATGAATCAGGGCAAAACATGTGAAGAGAATTATTAATGAAAGTTGATTAATTTGGGGCTGGGAACCCGTTGCCAGCTCTTATTGCAAAATTATAGGATAAGTGGATGAAGCCACTAGTCCTTTAGTGGAGGCTGCCTAACAAGACTGGAAGATAAAACACCACATACTTCCTCATGAGCTATAAAACATTAACACAAATAAGAAGTAATAAGTTTTGAATTGTTTAAAGGTAGCACATGAAGTATTTACTTGGAATGGCAAACAATACCATGCAGTAGGTAGGTATGGTGGACACAAATGGCATAGGTTTGGGTTCGAGGTTTGGATGCACGAGAAGTATTCCCTCTCGGTACGGGTCTTTGGCTAGCAAGGTTAATTAGCAAGCATAAGAGTTGAGGTGAAACAAACAAATATACATGTGATAGAAACAATCATGCATCTTACTTGTAAGCACAAATAGTTTTAACTTTAGAATACTAAGCTAAGAACTGATAAGAACTGATAAGAAAGATAATAATATCTTCTACATGTACTTCCTCTATTCATCTAAAACTCAAAGTGTTGTTGCTATTGACCATTGCTAAATTTTCCAAAACCAAATAGATTAACTCAATGCTCCCAAAGTGGTACCAATACTAAAATCAAGATCAATCATATAGCAGAAATTGCAAACTAAAATAAGATGTGCAATACGTAAATGATAAGACTTCTCATTAATATTCCATAACGATAACTCACACCAAGGGATACATAGACAAACTAAAGGAGAGATACTTCCATACTGCAACCCATCTCATACGATAACTTCCCTACTCATGATATGACACTACTTGATAGTAAAAAGTAAAAGGTAATGATAATGTGATACCGCGGCACTCCCCAAGCTTGGAACAAACCAAGGGGATGCCAATACCGATGATGGATTACTCCTTAGGCGATGGTGGTGATGAATTCTTCGACAAGCTTCTCAATAAGCTCCTGAAGCTCATCAATCCCGTATATGAGGTTGCGAATCATCTCCGAATTGTGCTCGACGCGGTTAAGAAGTCCGTCCGACGACGAGTCCCAACTCTTGGAGTTATTTCCCCAACCTTCGGCTTCGGGCTCCGTCTTCCCTGCATTGTTAGAACGATCTATATCCCAATTGCTAGGCGAGTGCTGCCTTGGGAGTCCTTTCAATTTGATTATTGTAGATTAGATTGTGGAAAGGATGGTGAATGCACGAAGAAGATGTCTTTGGAGCTAGGTAATGGCGGGAAGTCCTCCTCAGGTCCTAATCCGTGCGCTCTTCTTGGCGTTGAGCCGAGTTTGTCACCACTTCGACGCTTGCAATGGTGGTGCGTGGGTGTTCTTGCGGAACTTCTTCGACTTCCTCTTCATCCTCCTTTGCTTCTTCCTTGACGCTCTTGTCCTCTTCTTTCCACTCACGATCCTGATTATCTTTATCCGGAAGCTCCTTGCCCTTGTTCTTGGAGACCATGGTGCCTCTAAGCTGAAAACGAGATCCTGGCGAAACAGCTCGAAACAAAACACGTCGAGAAAACGATATACGGACCTCCGGGGGTCGGGGGATTTTATAATAAAATCTTTCGGAACAAACGGAAAGTACCGAGATCGAACCAGAGTCGGAAAGGGGCGACGAGGCGGCCGAGACCATAGGTCGGCGCGGGCCCGAGTCGGCCGCGCCGGCCTATGGTGGCACGCCCTCGTGCGTCCTTTCCACTCCGTTTCGAACTCGTAATTTTTCATATTTTCCAAAAACAACAAAAATAATGTTCGGAAAGTAAATCGCGAACTTTTCATTACCGATCTTGTTACCTATTCAAAGTTGAGTTACGGCGGACTGTCAATTTGTCCTTTGATGAAAGCCTCCGGTGTTTCCACTCGAATAATATCAACATCAACATTATAAGAATCACACGAGATATAATGCTTGAGTCTTTGTCCATTCACCACTTGCGTAGCATTGCCTTGGAGAGAGCTAATTTTAATTGCTCCGAACGATACACCTCCTCAACAACATATGGTCCTTCCCATTTCGAGAGTAATTTCCACGCAAAGAATGCGAGACGAGACCGATACAATAGGACTTTATCCCCAATATTAAACTCTCTTTTGATGATCCTTCTATCATGCCATTTTTTAACTTTTTCTTTAAAGAGTTTAGCATTTTCATAAGCTTCACTTCTCCATTCATCTAGAGAACTTAATTGTAGCAACCTCTTATCACCTAGGCAAGTTTAGGATCTTTATTTAATTCTCTAACGACTCGATAAGCTTTGTGTTCTAGTTCTAAAGGTAAGTGACAAGCTTTTCTGTAAACCATTTTATAAGGTGACATTCCCATGGGGTTTTTATAAGCAGTTCTATAAGCCCATAGTGCATCTTTCAATTTACTAGCCCAATTCTTTCTAGATTTACTAACGGTTTTCTGCAAGATAGATTTAATTTCTCTATTTGATAATTCTACTTGACCACTACTTTGAGGGTGATAAGCGGAAGCAATTCTATGATTAATACCATACTTAGCAAGAGTTTTTCTAAAACCTCCATGAATAAAATGAGAACCTCCATCGGTCATAATATATCTAGGTACTCCAAATCTAGGAAAAATAATATCTAAAAGCATTTTAAAGAGGTCTCACCATCGGCACTTTTTGTAGGTATGGCTTCCACCCATTTAGTAACGTAATCAACGAGCAACAAGTATATGAGTGTTACCTTTTGAAGAGGGAAAAGGTCCCATGAAGTCAAATCCCCAACAATCAAACGGTTCAATAACAAGAGTATAATTCATAGGCATTTCATTGCGTCCGGAGATATTACCAACCCTTTGACATTCATCACAAGATAAAATAAACTTCCTTGCATCTTTGAAGAGAGTTGGCCAATAAAAACCTGATTGTAGAACCTTTTGCGCGGTTCTATCTCCGGCGTGATGTCCTCCATAAGCACCTTGCCATGACATTTACTCAATATCTCTTGTTGTTCATATTCGGGAACACACCTTCGCATAATACCATCCACTCCTTCTTTATAGAAGTGTGGGTCATCCCAGAAATAATGCCTCAAGTCATAAAAGAATTTCCTCCTCTGCTGAGCTGAAAAGGTTGGAGGCAAGTACTTGGAAACAATAAAGTTAGCATAATCAGCATACCAAGGACTGTCTCGCGAGCTCACCTTTATTACAGCTAATTGTTCATTTGGAAAACTATCATTAACAAGAACAGGATCATAAGCAATATTTTCCAATCTAGACAAATTATCGACAACAGGATTATCGAGCACCTTTCCTATCTACAATATGTAAATCAAATTCTTGCAAAAGAAGTACCCATCTAATAAGCCTCGGCTTAGCATCTTTCTTTGTCATAAGGTATCTAATTGCAGCATGATCGGTATGAATTGTAACTTTTGAATCAACAATATAAGATCTAAATTTATCACAAGCAAAGACTACGACTAACAATTCTTTTTCGGTAGTAGCATAATTTCTTTGAGCAGCATCAAGAGTCTTGCTAGCATAATGAATAACATTTAATTTTTTATCTACTCGTTGTCCAAGAACAGCGCCTACAGCAAAATCACTAGCATCACACATAATTTCAAAAGGTAAATTCCAATCAGGAGGTTCAACTATAGGACCAGTTGTTAAGGCTTTCTTTAGAGTTTCAAAAGCTTCCTTACAATCATCATCAAAAAGAAAAGGTACATCTTTTTGAAGAAGATTAGTAAGAGGCTTTGAAATCTTGGAGAAGTCTTTAATAAATCTCCTATAAAACCCAAGCATGACCAAGAACACTACGAATACCTTTAACATCCCTCGGATAGGGCATCTTCTCAATAGCTTCAACTTTAGCTCTATCAACTTCAATACCTCTCTCGGAAATTTTATGTCCCAATACAATTCCTTCATTAACCATAAAGTGGCATTTCTCCCAATTAAGAACAAGGTTAGTTTCTTCACATCTCTGCAAAATTTTATCAAGGTTTCGCAAGCAACTATCAAATGAATTCCCATAGACAGAAAAATCATCCATGAATACTTCCACAATACTCTCACAAAAGCCATGAAAAATAGCAGACATGCATCTTTGAAAAGTAAGCGGGAGCATTACATAAACCAAAAGGCATACGCCTATAAGCATAAGTTCCATAGGGACAAGTAAAAGTGGTTTTCTCTTGATCTTTAGCTTTAACGAGCAATTTGTGAAAACCCAGAATAACCATCAAGAAAACAAAAATGAGTATTTTTAGATAACCTTTCTAGCATTTGATCAATAAATGGTAAAGGGTAATGATCTTTCTTAGTAACTTTATTAACTTTTCGATAATCAATGCACATTCTATACCCTACAACTACTCTTTGAGGTATGAGCTCATCATTATCATTAGGCACAACTGTCATTCCTCCTTTCTTAGGAACGCAATGCACGAGGACTAACCCATCTACTATCGGCAATAGGATATATAATACCAGCTTCAAGAAGTCGTAATACCTCATTTCTTACCACATCCTTCATCTTAGGAATTAGACGACGCTGAGGTTCAACAACGAGGCTTCGCATCATCTTCCATATTAATGGCGTGTTGGCATATAGAGGAGAAATCCCCTTCAAGTCATCAAGAGTATAGCCAATAGCACTTCGGTGTTTCTTCAATATTTGCAATAATCTTTCTTCTTCAAACTACGTAAGCTTAGAACTAATAATAACAGGATATATTTTCTTATCATCAATATGAGCATATTTAAGATTATCGAGGCAAAGGTTTTAAATCAAAAACAGGATCTTCCTTTGGTGGCGGTGTTGTACCCAAGTCTTCCACTAGGTAAATCATGTTTGAGAATAGGTTGGCGAAGAAAAATCTCCTCAAGCTCCTCTCTTTCTTTCCTAAAAACTTCACTCTCGCTATCCTCCAAATGTTGCTGCAAAGGATTGTTAGGAACAAGAACAATAGATGCACACTTTGCTCCATTTTAAAATCATTACTAGGCAAATCAGCTTTATAAGGAGTTTTAGTAAATTTAGAGAAGTTAAACTCATAAGATTCACCAGCAAATTTAGTCAAAATTTTCTCTTTCTTGCAATCTATAATAGCTCCACAAGTATTTAGAAAAGGTCTACCAAAAATGATAGGACAATAATCACTAGCGAGCGAGAACCAAGTACCAAAAAGTCAGCGAGGATATTTAATCTTACCACATAGAACCTCCACATCTCGAACAATACCAATTGGTGAAATAGTTTCTCTATTAGCCAGCTGAATAACCACATCAATATCTTCAAGTTCACAAGAATCAATTTCAGTGCATAATCTCCGTGTAAAGCTCATAAGGTATAGCACTAACACTTGCACCAATATCACATAAACCATAATAGCAATGATCACCAATTTTAACGAGATAGCATAGGAACACTAGCTTGTTTGGGTTTATTAGGATGTGAAACAATATTAGAAGCATCTTCACGAGAAAATAATATGACCATCCTCAACATTTTCGGTCACAAGATCTTTAACTATTGCAACGACGGGTTCAACTTTTATTTGTTCTTCGAGGTTCTCTAGGTTTCTTTTCACTTTTATGAACCGCACTATTTATAACAGAGTACTCTTTCATTTTAGCAGGAAAAGGAGTTTTTTCAATATAAGCTTCGGGAATAACACGATCAGCAGTTTCAACTACAACACATTTATTAATAGATGGATCAATATTATCTTTATATGGTTCATGATACTTATCAAAATTCTTCTTAGGCAATTCATAATGAGAGGAACAAGCTTTATAAAGGTTTGCAGCAACTTGAGAATCAAGGTCATATGTAGCACTCATATTACGAAATGTATCAGTATCCATAAAAGCTTCAATGCATTTATAATCATAAATTATACCTGATTCTCTATCTTTGTCGTTCTCCCATCCTTCAGTATTTTCTTGGATCCGATCAAGAAGGTCCCTTTTAAACTCTTCTTTGTTGCGTGTAAATGATCCAGAACAAGAAGTATCCGGCAAGGTCTTGTCTTGAAAAGAAAGTCTTGCATAGAAATTATCAATAATAATATTACCGGGAAGCTCATGAATGGGGCATTTGAGCATTAAAGACTTCAATCTTCCCCAAGCTTGGGCAATACTCTCTCCATCATGAGGCCAGAAATTATATATGCGGTTCCGATCTTTGTGAATTTCACTTGGAGGATAAAATTTGGAATAGAATAAAGGCACAATGTCCTCCCGATCAAGAGAATCACCATTCTTCAGCAATTTATACCAATGCGCCGCTTTACCAGACAGCGATATAGAGAATAGCTTCTTCCTAACTTCATTCATAGCAATACGTGCACATTTGAATAACCCGCATAATTCATGCAAAAACAGTAAGTGATCACCAGGATGGACAGTTCCATCCCCTTCATAGCGGTTATCCATAACATGTTCAATAATTTTCGTAGGTATTTTATATGGTATTACTTCCTCACCTGGAGCCTCATCCACTACCGTTGCAGTAGTAGTAGATTTCCCAAATAGAAATTGAAGAGAAGATCTCTCCATAATGACTTATAGCGACGAGGCGAGAAATAAAATCAGCACAAACGGTAAAAGTTTTCCTTACCAATTCCACTTACCAATAGCGCTTCACTCCTCGGCAACGGCGCCGGAAAATAGTCTTGATGACCCACAAGTATAGGGGGTGTATCGTAGTATCTTCGATAAGTAAGAATGTCGATCCCAACGAGGAGCGAAAGGTGTTGACAAGCAATTTCGATGAAGGTTTCACTGTAAATGCTCACGAGACAAGTATTCGGGGGTTTTGATGTAACGGATGAAATAAGTACGAGTAGGTAAAATGCAAGAGAAATAATTGCAGCGAGTGGCCCAATCCTTTTTAGCACAAAGGACAAGCCGGTTTGTTTACTTATAATGACCAAACGTTCTCGAGGACACACGGGATTTTAGTCTAGTGCTTTCGCTACATACGGCTGATTAATCTTCATTGTTTTGATAAGTGTTGTGTGGGTAAACCTGTGCTAATGTACCGCCCTTCCTAGGACTAATACATACTTGTGATTATACCCCTTGCAAGCATCCGCAACTACAAGAAAGTAATTAAGATAAATCTAACCACGACCTTAAACTGCGAGATCCTGCGATCCCTCCTGCATCGATATACCAACGGGGTTTAGGTTTCGTCACTCCGGCAACCCCGCAATTGGCAAACGAGTACAAGATGCATTCCCCTAGGCCCATAAAGGTGAAGTGTCGTGTAGTCGACGTTCACACGACACCACTAGAAGAATAACACCACAACTTAAATATCATAACATTGAATATTACTCAACCATAGTTCACTACTAACATTTAGACTTCACCCATGTCCTCAAGAACTAAACGAACTACTCACGAGACATCATATGGAACATGATCAGAGGTGATATGATGATGAATAACAATCTGAACATAAACTTGGTTCAATGGTTTCACTCAATAGCATCAACAACAAGTATGAATAGATACCGGGAGAGTTTCCCCTATCAAACAATCAAGATCAAACCCAAATTGCTACGGCGGTGACGAGGTGCTGCGGAGGAGATGGCGGTGATGATGGTGGAGGCGATGATGATGGTGATGGAGATGATGTCCAGCTCGATGGCGGTGACGATGGCGTCGATTTCCCCCTCCCGGAGGGAATTTCCCCGGCGGATTCCTGCCCGCCGGAGAGCTCTTTTCTCTCTGGTGTTCTCCGCCCCGCGAGGCGGGCTGTAACCCTTCGTGAGGATTCCTCTCGTGGCTTAGGTCTTCGGGACGAAGGGTTTCGCGAAGAAAAGGAGGCGAAAGAGGCCGAGGGGGCCCCACACCACATGGTGGCGCGGCCAGGCCTTGGGCCGCGCCACCCTATGGTGTGGGCCCACCCTGGGTCCACCTGGCTCCCCCTTCTGGCTTCCTCCGTCATCTGGAAAAATAGGAGTTTCTGTAAAACTTCCTTCCACAATTGATCTTCCGAAATATCGCATCCTGACGGTGCTTTTTCCAGCAGAATCCTGGCTCCGGTGCTCAATCTCCAAATAATCATGAAACATGCAAAATAGATGAAATAACATAAGTATTGTGTCCCAATATGAAATATATCAATGAATAACAGCAAATTATGATATAAAATAGTGATGCAAATTGGACGTATCACCAGGCTCGAGCGCGAGGTCGCGGGCGAACTTGTCCCACCCGTGTGCAGGTACATCTTTCCTTGCCCGTCGAACTAGACCTCGACAGGCCGCTGGTAGAAGTTACAGCTAGCCTCCCATAGCTGCAACTAGGCCGGCTCGACGCCATCGACGAACTCGGCGAACTTGTCCGGGAGCCGCTTGATGCCGAGTGGGTCATCGTTGATGCAGAGGAGGAACTCGAAGCAGCGATCCTCCTACGAAGACGAGGAAGGCGCAGCCGACTGCTACCGTGGGGCCGTAGCTGCTCCACTACGACGGCCCCTGCCTCGGCCCCGGGGGCGCTCAGGCCCGCGGCCTCGACCACCTCGCCGGCCACCAGGACCCGCCATGGAGTTCCTCGCGGGACAGGATGCATCGCAGGAAGAGCTAGACGGTGCTACGGTGGAGCTTATGGCGGCTAGGGTTTGTGTGGACGAGTGGATGAGGAAGAAGAGCGTGTGCCCTCTTTATATAGGTCGGAGGCAGGAGACGGCCGCGGGACGCGTGGCGTCACCATTACTGCATTGACGAAGGTGGGTGGCGGCCGCTCGGCAGGCGAGACATGGCCATTAATGTGGCGTAGGCTGCCGAAGCGACGCCAGTCGCTGGTGCGCCTGAGAAGACGCATCGACGCAGGGTCGCTGCCAGGTGGGCCCAACGAAACGTTCGCCAGACACTTTGCGCGTCAGTGCAGCGTCCACACAGACGCATCCAAGGCGCATATTTGAGCCAGGTTTCCGTCGCTGCGGACGGCCCGGTCACTTTGCATCGCTCCATTGGAGCAGGGATCCGACGCATTTTTTGGCCCGGCGGACGCAAACGGTCGCTCAGCGTCCGTTTCCGTCGCGCCGTTGGATATGCCCTGAACACGTACGAGTGAATTTTTGTTTCAAATATTTTGACATTTCAAAATATATTTAAGATGTATTTTAAAATAAAGGAAGCATATGCCTTCCATGAGCCAAAACACCACTCCCACTGGAAGGAGCCTCTTTGTTCATAAATCACTTGTTCATCAGTCTGCGGCTTATGTGAGTTTGCAACAAATGTGCATGAGTTTGCTATATACAGGTTAAAACAATTAATTCTTAACATGAAAATGATGATAGGTTGTACTTAAAATTAGTATATCTGGACCAAATGTTTCACGTTTTAGAAAGCTTAAAAGTTCTTCCATCTTGCAGTGAACCACGCAAGGAAAGAAGATGTATTATTCACAATCTTTTAGTTAATTACATAATGATTCATTTCGCTTAATAAATGCTAGAAGAAAATGCTCTCGACTACCATTAAATGGCATTGCCAATTTATCTTAAAATTTGATTTGTAAAATATGAATGTATATCATGATCTTATTTGTGTACTAGTGGACACCCCGCGCGTTGCTGCGGAAATGCAAGATGATTTTTATATATGAAAACAATAGCATGGACGGTCCTGAATCCAGAAATATGAAGTGCTTTTTTTGTTCATGTGGAAGACTAAAATGGCTAGGCAGAAGTTAACCAATAAAATTTAGATGATAAAAGGCTCTTTCATAATTAATAGCAGAACAATAGCACCGTAACAAAATATGATGAATTTTTCATCACCAAGTGATTGTTATGAATCTCTCGCATCAACAATGAGGACTGTTAACAGATATGTGTTGAAGACGTACTATTTTGAATACGTTTGCTGGACCGAACAAAACTAAGAGATGCAACGTTGCTGCGGGAATATATGTAAGATAATAGAGCAATGATAAAAATATATTTAAAATATGAAGCTTGTTGAAAATATGTATATAATTACAACGAAAAATGAAAAATCTTAAAGGAAATGGGCCAATGAGTGTGTACCACACCCCATTCGAAGAGAAAGCGGCGCCTACCAGGTGATAAAGGAACCTTAGAAAGAAGTATTTAGTCTCTAGCCAACTCACCGAAGTGGTCTCTCCTAGGAAAGGTATAGATCAGAGTTGTCGCCTAGTAAGGGTTGAATTCGGAGCCCTCGGATCTGTTAAGATTTGAGCTTGCTAAAATTTGTTAAATAATGCGAGACTGAGTCATCTATTCGCCTTCCACTAGTAGAAAAAGACCCTTTAGTCTCGTGTTGTAAGGGCACCGGGACTAAAGGGTCGCGACTAAAGACCCCCCTTTAGTCCCGGTTGCTTACGAACCGGGACTAAAGGTCCATCCACGTGGTTCCGCGCGTCGGGCGAAAATATCTCCAGATTTCGAATTTTTTTTTATTTTTTCACTCCATTTTTTTTTCTATTTCTTTTCGGAATTTCTATTATTACCGTTATTTGTATAGTTTAGTCTATATCTCTAACTACACTGATCTCTACTCAAATTACTTACTCGTGGTCACACTTCCCGCTCGGTCACCCATCCTCCCACACACTAGCACGCTTAACTTCCGAGTTCCATTCCGTCCCGCATCCAAGTGTTTCGCGCGCATGTATGTGATATTAGTATCATATCAATCCTATTAACATGTTGGTCGATGTCACATTTATTTATTGTTTGAATTTCAAATAATTCTTTTAATAAAAAAAATTAATGATGTAATAATGAACTTGAATAAATAAATAAACATTAACTTTTTAATTTGTATTTTTTAATTATTTAAATTTTTTAATTTTTTTTTTGCCAAGCCTAAAACCTAAAAATTTGGAAATCTAAAAATTGGGTAAAAGTAATAGTAATCTTTATGCAGGATGCAATTATTAATTTTTTTTAAAAAAAAATAAAAATATATAAAATCCGTAATTTATAACAAAAACTAAAATCTTCCTGCTTTCATATTTTCATTTGGAATTTTGAGAATCTAAAAATTGGCTAACCGGGTCATTTGTCCCGGCTCCAGACTAGACCGGGACAAAAGACCTGGACGATAGCCCAGTTTTCTACTATTGATATGGTCTTACCACCTTTATTTGCTCGGAAGTATCATTTTCTTTGGCTTTTCATGATGGTTTTAATGCCTCTTGGCTGAAATAACGGGAAAGTTTTAAGGAAAATCTAGAGGCACTCCTTTATTCAGTATCAGCATTTATGGCATGTACAATGGTAGAGAAGTCATGTCTTCCCTTATCCGCCACATCAGTTAGAGAAGGCACTAGATATAAGTCATACAGTGTATTATCTCTTACAGCCATCTCTAGCAATTAATATGAATAATTAAATTTTGATAGAAAAGTTGTTGCTAAGGGAAGATATATATGATACATTGGAGAAAATAGTTTTCCCTTATTTTCTAAGAGATGATCTCTTAGCTAAGGGAAGACAACCTTCTCTCTCTTCATTCTCTCTCCTCCAACTAAGTAAAAATCTGACGTGGCATCTCTAAGGGAAGACTGACATCACTCCATTGTACATGCCCTTAGAGCAATGCATTGATACATGCAATCAAATTTGGAACTAAATAAACATACGTAATAATTACGCCAGCACATGATACGTTCATCTGCCATATGTATTCGACACACATACGGACGAGAGGAGATAGCATTAATCCATCATCGAAGAGACAAAAAAAAATGGCTCCCTCAACCTCCTCTACCAGCGTGATGAGCGTGGTGGCTGTCCTCCTGCTGCTCTTCCCCGTTGCGCCTGCGCTTTCGCCGTCAGCCCAGATTATACTGGCCGCGTGCAAGACCGTCGGAGGCGGGAGCACGTACTTCGACGTCTAGTTCTGCGAAGAGGCCCTTGGATCCGTTGCCGGCTCCGTCCACTCCCTCAACTACCAGGACCTCGGCGGTCTCGCCGTGGGCCTCCTCGCAAACAACGCCACCAGCACGAGGAACAAGATCAGCCGCCTGCTCCGGGGCGGCGGCGGCGGCGGTGACGTGAAGCTTAAGACGGAGAACGACGCCGCCGTGGGCTGGTGCCTCCAGTCGTGCTGGTCGCTGTACGGTGGCATAGTTGAAGACGGATCTGCCTCCATCACCGCGATCAAGGCCGGGAAGTTGGATGAGGCGACGGCGATCCTGGAGAAGGCGGCGGACGCGGCCAAGAAGTGCGAGGACAGGTTCGGGAACGGCAGCGTGGCGTCGCCGCTGACGAGGGAGGACGACGACGCGTACAAGCTCGCAAAGCTCGGCGTCGCGTTGCTCCGTTTTGCTTCAGAGGCCGGAAATAATCATTGATGCTAGCTACTCAGAAATGTTTGAATATTTCAAATATAAACTTTTTAAAACCATCATAATTTTTGAATACCAATTCAAATGGAAAAACTTATAACATGAAAAGTGCTCAGAAATGTTTGAATATTTCAAATATATAAATTCAATTCACTATTTCAGATAATTAAAATTTACAAACAAATAAATTACTTCTATTCACAATGTAAACTTTAGAAATTCATAATTTCAATTCTATAACTCCAAATAATATAAATAATATGTCTAAATTTATTATAAAAATATAAGGAATCCATTTCTAACATACATAATGCATGTATCACATCTTTTCTGCTCAGATATTTCAAAATTCGTCCGTGCCGCGAATGAGAACGGAGAACTTGCGCCAACGCGCTCATGTGTTGTTTTCAGTCATGTTGTACATGAACCAACATTTACATATGAGCGAAAAATTATATGTGGACCCAGATGCAGTCACATTCATCCGTCGTTCTCGTGTGCAACATTATGCGATCCCAAAACACAAACCAAGCTGACCAATTCTTACACCTGCTCTCTCCTTTTCCATCTGCACGTACTTACGACTAGTAAGCTACAGCTTGATCGATCCATTTACACATAAAAATAGATGCAGCTTCATTGATACTAGCTTTGAGTCTATTCTATATACCATTTATACGTCTACTATTACGTGCAATTTATAAATCTTCTAGTGCACATAAAATATGGTTCACAAATCGCACAATTAAAAATAACGTAGAAGCGAGGCACTACCAATGACGCAAGTTCTTTGTTCTGATTCGTGAGATGGACGGATTTGAATCTACCTAGGCGAGCTAGCAGGTACAAATAAAATGGCACATATTTTTGCTAGGTTGGTTGCATAATCAAAATATCCGAGAAGAACTGATCTGATTTATGCATTATGGGTGTTAGAAATATATTCCTTGAATTTTTTAAATAAATTTAGACCTATTATTTATATTATTTGGAGTTATAGATTAAAGTTATGAATTTCCAAAGTTTATATTATTAATAGAAGTAATTGTAATTGTTTGCATATTTTAATTGTCTGAAATAGTGATACAAGTTTATATATTTGAAATATTCAAATAATTTGGAGCACTTTTCATATTATAACTTTTTCCATTTGAATTAGTATTCAAAAGTTATGAAGGTTCCAAAAAAATTATATTTGAAATATTCAAACATTTCTAAGCACTTTTCATATTATAAGTTTTTCCATTTGAATTAGTATTCAAAAGTTATGAAGGTTTTAAAAAAATTATATTTGAAATATTCAAATATTTCTGAGAACTTTTCATATTATAAGTTTTTCCATTTGAATTAGTATTCAAAAGTTATGATGGTTTTAAAAAGTTTATATTTGAAATATTCAAACATTTATGAGCACTTTTTATATTAAATGTTTTTCGTTTTGAATAAGTATTTAAAAGTTATTAAGGTTTGAAAAATAAATAGGTGATTATTTGAAAACTGCGAGACACGAGGGACCCGTGTGTAATTTTCCTTCAAAACTTAAGGACCTATCTACAAAACGACGTCTATCAATTCGTGTTCAATTCAGGATTAGTGCTATCTGAAACAACCTTCACTAAAAGTGTTAGTTTTTCGAAATTTTGAATAGAAAGTGGTAGTTCTATGCTATATACTCAACTACTGGAGTTGCTCGTGCAAACAGATTGCACGGACAAAGGAAAATCCAGAAAGGAAAATAGACACTCCCTGCATTCCTAATTATTTCGCGTTATAGGTTTAGTGCAAACAGACTTTGCCTAATTATTTAGAAAAAAATATAAAAAATTATAACATACAAGTTATTATATTCAAATTAGGATTAACTAAATTTTCGTATTATATGTATTTGGTATTACGAATATTGGTATTTTTTTATACAATTATGGTCAAAATTTGAAAATTTGACTAAACCCATAACAAGAACAAAATAAAAACAGCGGAAGTACAGCCATACTAAAATCCATAACATGAAGCTTTCGGCCAACCAACTGAGCTAAACTATCCGAGCATGTATATTATAAACTATATCAAAGTTGAACCCTTTTACCGTGAGGAGAGAGATTTGGGCACTGTTCCCTCCATCGTTTCCTCTAATCACGCATCGCCACCTAAGCATTTTTCCCTGTAGAAGGCCATGGTTCCCGCTGGTTCGGTTTCTCCTCTCACTTTATTTTCCTTCGTACAATACGTGATTACCGGAAGCTATCCGGTTGTTCCCTTCTTTCCAAACCGGTTATTTATTTTTCCTATTATTTCTTTCCTTCCGTGGACCTCTGATCTCCGGTGGCTCCGGTTTCCTTAGATAGTGGGTTTCCCATCTGTGACACGTCTTCTTTTCATGTGGGATACGTGTTGTGCTGCTGATATTCTGGAACGTTTACTTGCCGCTTATCTCGCCCTCTTTTCTCCTTTCCTCTGGTAATTTTTTCCTTTCCCTCTTCCTCGGTCACGGCTCCATCTCGAAGGGTCCGGCGTTCCTGTGTTTCCTCCTTCTTGATGTCCTTTTTATTCTTGATTTCAATTCTCTTTCTTGCGTTTCTGCTAGGTTTTGGTTCATCTGTTTTGTTCTGCTCTCTTCTCCATCTTCTTCTTCGTTGTCCTGTCTAATCTGGTCTTCTTTTTTGCAGGCTTTTATACGAGTGGGCGGCATGTGGTTGGCCTGTAGGCGAGGCCGTTCACCTGCCGCGTCGCCGCCTCCAACTTTGGTCACGCGCCGGCGTGGCGTCGATGAGTTGCCTCCTATTTCTGATTTGTTGACGCCCGTGCCGCTGTCTATGCCGTCGGCGCCGTTGCCTCCGATGCCGGTTCCGCACCATTGCCCTGGTTTGGAGGATGTCTCTTCTGTGTCGTCTCGCTGCCGTTCATCAAGTTCCTGTGGGCATGGCCAAGGTTTCTCCGCGGCTGCTGGTCTTCTGCTTTTCCTCTGGTTGCTGCTACCTCTGATCTCTCTGCTTATTTGCCGGCTGGGGTTCTGATACGTCTCCGATGTATCGATAATTTCTTATATTCCATGCCACATTATTGATGATATCTACATGTTTTATGCATACTTTATGTCGTATTTATGCATTTTCCGGCACTAACCTATTAACGAGATGCCGAAGAGCCGCTGTCGTTGTTCTCGCTGTTTTTGGTTTCAGAAATCCTACAAAGGAAATATTCTCGGAATTGAACGAAATCAACGCCCAGGGGCCTATTTTTACACGAAGCTTCCAGAAGACCGGAGGGGAGACGAAGTGGGGCCACGAGGTGGCCAGACACTAGGGCGGCGCGGCCTGGGCCTTGGCCGCGCCGGCCTGGCGTGTGGGGCCCTCGTGTGGCCCCCTGACCTGCCCTTCCGCCTACTTAAAGCCTCCGTCGCGAAACCCCCAGTACCGAGAGCCACGATACGGAAAACCTTCCAGAGACGCCGCCGCCGCCAATCCCATCTCGGGGGATTCAGGAGATCGCCTCCGGCACCCTGCCGGAGAGGGGAATCATCTCCCGGAGGACTCTTCACCGCCATGGTCGCCTCCGGAGTGATGAGTGAGTAGTTCACCCCTGGACTATTGTAATATCCCAGGTATTGGGGTTACAAAATTAGAGGAAACAGATGTGTGCATTGCATTCATGCATAGAAAATCTGGGGAATTTTCGCGCTTTAAAGTAAAACAGTCACAAGAATCGAAGTTTCACTTGACCTTGGTGGAATTGAAGTAGCTCATCAAGTCAAGCGCTATAAACCTCAATGTGACATTGGTAAAACCTTGTTTTGGGTAGAGATGATTTGATCTAAGGGGTTAGATCAAATGGAATTAAAACTAACACAACAACACTTTACTCAATGATCAATTACTTGATCCTATAAAATATTATAATATGGTAATCCTTGTCATAACATATGAACACCAATTCAATTGCAAAGCAAGTAACAATAAAATGGAGAAACCATTCTTGACTTATATTTTCCATGTCTTAAACTAATCCATGCACTTATCATAAACTCTATGATATCTATTCTACTTTAAGCTTGGAAACAAGACAAGGAGATCCAACTATGGAATATAATCCTTCTCTATTCTAGTTTAATATTACATCAAACCTAGAGGGATGAGAGTCCTACATTAATTATTAGAGAAGCAATAACAAACCTTGAGCTAAACCTTGGATATACATCCAAGTATTCAAATCATCATCTTTAAGAGGAACCCTAGGATATTATTCAAGACATTCCTAGAGAGAGAAACCATTTATGTTAAACATAGATATTGATGATCACATCAATCCCTATGGAGCCTAACCTTAAGTTAGTATTAAATTCCTTTCCAAAATGAGAGAGACCAATCATACAAAACATAGCTTTATCTATTTAAGAATAAAGGACAACCATTGAACTAGAGTATTAGGAGTACACCATAATCTAGAATAACTATTTCTATATGAGAGAACTCAAGTTATGGTATTACACTCAAGTTAATGAGGCAACACTTGGACTTGGGAAAGAGAACTATCCATATACCCAGATGATTATATCATCATTCCCTGGAAAGAACCCTAAGAATTATCTCAGGCAATCTCCTGGGATATAAACTATAGAGGCCACCATAATAGCTCATCCTAGAAAATAAAATAGAAGTGTTATACCTTAATTCATCAATACAATGCTTGATCATGGAAGTGAGAAACCCATTTAATGAGAGGTACCTTAGGAAGCCAAACCTTGAATAGTATAAATTGAGTGATGATCATAAACCCTAAGAACTTGAGGTAAAGATATCAAGAACAAGTGGATCATGTCTAACCCTGATCATGCTCTTGAAGTAAGTTAGGATAAGTTAAACCCTACTAGAATAAGTAGATATTCTTCACCACATGAAATCATAAGGAGGTAACCAAGTAATCAACCGGAGAATTATATCCCAACCTTTACTTGTGCATCACTTGGTGATCATAAGTAGAATCCTACCACATTTACTTTCCACCTAGTCTTCACTTAAGAACCACAAGAGAACCTTTAGAGTCAAACTCTATACTTTAGATGATGAGAAACCATCAATCCATATGACCAAAGTTAACTATAAAAAGAACTACAACAACTTTAGTTACTTTAACAATAGCTTAAGGAGGTAATAGAAATCTATTGGTATAAGATGAAACCAATTCTCAAGTCCTTAGTAATTAAAGGAGAACAGAAATAATCAAGCAAATAACCATATTACCATGGTTAGGGGAGATTAAACCCTAGCAATGCAATATGGTGTCATCTCATCTCTATAACCAGAATTGCATCCTCATTAATATCTTATGCTTCAATTCATGAACATATATAAGAAAACCTTGTGTTACATTTCATGATTAAAACCAAATGTGAAGTGATCAACCATTTATCTTTGTAACCAAGATCAACCATAATGGAAATCATATCTACTTAGATACTTTCAAAGGTAATGATAATCTTAACCTTAAAGGGGGGTTATGATGGAAATTATAAAAACCCTAATCCATTGGTGTTCACATAAAATCATATCTAATTGACCAACCTCTTAAATATGTAGTCAAGTTCTAATAATAACTTAAAAAGTACTTACAATAGGAATTATCAACTCTATATAAGTAAAAAGAGAGTTGCAATCCAAATAAAAAGGGAACTTAAAGAACACCTATAATCATGCTTAATTGATGTGTTGAATAAGCCCATATGTATGAAATAGAATCAAATATAAAATGCATTCTTCTAATAAGAAAATGGTGTAATAACCATTGCACTAATTCTTCATTGAATTAACCTCATTGAAATACCTGCAAAATAGAAACGAATGGAAATTAAATTAAAAACAAAATACAAAATAGGAAATACAAAACAGTAAATGAATAAAAGAAAGGAAGAGAAAATGGGCTTACCTGCCTCACCTGGACCTTACCAGGCCGCAAGAGCCCAGCAACGCAGCCCACCAAAACAGCCCAGCACCGGCCCGACCCCAGATACCTCTTCGTGTTATTTCCTGGCGACTGGGGAGATCATCCCCTACCTCCGTTCGAGCAAGCTGCTCGGTGGAGGCACCACGGCCATCGACCGCGCCAAGATGCGCGCCGCCGCTTAAATTGGCTATAAGTACCGCCGCGCCGTCGCCTGAAACCCTAGCTCCTCAATTCCCCTTTCTCTCTGCCTCATTTCCTAAAAATCCGAAACCCTAACCGCCCGGTTGATTTCCGTCGCCGCCGTCTGGAGCACCCCTGAGCCTCGCTGTGGACACCATTAACATCGCCTTGCTCTGCTTGCTACTCCTGCGCGAGGAATCGAGATGGGGCATCTCAGAGCATCACCGTCAAGCTCGTCTTCCCGAACGCCGGGGGCGACGAATTCCGGCTATACCGACCACCTCTGGCCACGCCGACGCGCCCGACGTGCTCGCGGTGAGTCACTGACTCCCTAGCGCATCAAATTCCTCTCCCTAGGCCTCCGGTTCGCCCTAGCGTCGTGTACCAGCAACCACCACCGCGGCATGTCGTCGCCGGCCAAGCTCCGGCGGCAATAGGATAGCGGCGCCGCCACCAGTTGGTTCTACACATCGCGCTGAGTCTTTTGATCGTAGCCGCGCGTCCGGGGAAGCGCCATATCGTCGGCGTCGTGGTCCACAGCTCGCCGGCAGTGAGCTCTGGCGCCACGTCGTTGATTTTGACTTCGGTCAAAATACGCGTGGCAGCTGATGTGGGCCACTGGCCCACCAGTCAGTGGCTAGGGGTAGCTTAGACCGGGTGTATTTAGTAAATATCTGTTTTAATTCAAAGTTCAACAAATTCTGAAACTTTCAAATAATTATAGAAAATTCATATTAACTCGAAAAAATATAAATGGGATATTAAAATTCTTAGAAAATAAAACTCTATCCAATAAAAATATAAAATGAAATTTTTATTTTTAATAAAAATTCAATTATTTAATACTGGTTATTTAAGCCTTTAATTTTAAATTCTAAATACAATTAAAAATTCAGAAATTAAGAAACCATTTATAAACTAAATAAAACCAGTAAGCAAATAAAGAAAACATGAAAACTAATTTTCTTTATTTGCAATACTATTAGATCATTATTAGGGAAATTTAAACCCTAATTAATAATTACCCTAATTTGTAAATTATTTAAAAATAATAAAAAGCCAAATTGAATATTAATTTTATTTCAAAGTTATTAATAACTTCAACTTTAACATGAAGTTATTAACCATAGAACCATAGGGTAAATAGAAAACCCTAATTCATTATGAAATGATGTGACAACCTTATCATTTCATGTAAAACCTAAAACCCTAAATTAATTAGGAACCCTAGTTCCATTATTACATGTGAACCCTAATTTGCTTCTAACCTAAACCCAAGGTTAGAACAGGTGATCATGGTACTTTATTTCAAATCGTAGAGCCATCATTAGCAACTAAAAGGCATACCTATGTCCACATAAACTGTAGAACCCTATCACTAGCAATTTAATATTCCATGTATACATATCACTAAACCTAGTTGATCAAGTAGGATCAACCAAGTATAAAACCCTAGTTCCTTTTCCAAAGACCACCATACTTAGTTATCCATAATTAGCATCACACCATTGTAATGAACCCTAATAGCAACTACACCTACTATTTTGTACTACATTCCATACTCCACTACACCCTACCAGTGTTGGATGATTATTAACCATCCTATTTAGGAACCAACCATTTCTTACTTAGTGGATCCAATAGCAAACCTAGACAACCTCAACCCTAATTGATATACTTATTATTATTTAAGAAGTATGTTCTTCAAAAGTTATTCTTTTGAAGAAAATAAGGAATCATCACCAACCCTGCTTATAAGGACCTATAAACCCTAGCCAGCTATCATTAGCAAGATAAACCAACCTTGACAACAACCATGTATAATGAATTGCTTAAGATGCCTAGGCTTATCTTAACCTTACAAGCCCTAGGTGTCGATGAGTCCAACATTGTTGTGATCCATCTACTACTTACTCCAGAAACCAATTAGAACCATAGTAAATTATAGAACTCCACCAACCTAATTATCATACTTGTTCTTTATTAAAGAACATGTTCTTCAAAAGTTATTCTTTTGAAGTATATGATAATTAATCCTTAACCATGCCATCTAGTACTAAAACTCGACCACTTGTTCTTTACTTAATAACATTATGCCAATTATCATTCTTTGTCTGCTCAATTGATTATTATGCTCTATTAACTACCTGTTTATAATACCAAGTAATCACACCTGAATAAGAACCTTGTATGTGAATCACTCTAAAAGTGCAACACACCCTGAACCAATCATTACAACTTACTGATCCTAAATCATCGGGGTTAGGTCACGCTTAGAGCAATTGCATCTCATTATTATGCATTATTGCATCCTTGCCAATCTTTTAAACATCGTCCTTACCGGACGATGATGCTATTTCAGAATTTGGAGTTATTGCGTATCGAAGACCTTGTCCGCATAATCTTGCGAGTCAAGAAAGGCAAGTTCATCACTTGCTCATGTCATTTGAGTATTTCTATCAAATTACTTGCAAAGTATTATGGTTATCACTATTGCATAAAAATCAAAACCACTACTTTCATAACTATGAATATGACTATGTGGTGGGCAATGGAACCATGGATTGTGTTGATATGGTGGAGGTTCCATTGCACGGGTTTATATCCATCTAGGATTAAACAACAAATGTCGCCAGTGATTCTTGTGCCGTAATACCCGTGTTAACCATAAGATCTGGAGTGGGACGGAATAGTCAATCGTATTTCCACCTCTTGTACATCAACGGATGCGCTTGCCGTAGACACTTGTATCCTGAGGGACAAGCGGTGGGCTGGGAAGCCTAAAGTCCCCACGGTAATGCGGTCTATGATGGATTGTAAGGTGTCCGGAACGGTCTATCTATGGTTGATAGGGCAGGGCATATAAAAATTGTTCGGAACGGTCTACCTTAATTGGTATAGGGGAGAACAAATGCCTGGGTCGGTCTCACCATAGATACAGGGAAGACAATCTTACAAAAGGGTGGGTGTGCGAGGTAGCGGAGGAATATGATTGGCTATGACCTTATACCGGGCCTCACACCAAAGGAAGTGTGGACGAGAACTAGACTCGGTTGGCACCAAGGTTAAGATCTCTTATGGGTAAAGCAACACACCTCTGCAGAGTGTAAAGAACCGTGACCTGTCACTCCCTGTTCCGGGATATGGAACTGCGAACGCGGCCGGAAATGAGCTCCATGAAGTTCTAGTAAACCGGTGAAGGCTGACGGACATAGTTCTTCTGAATAAAACAAACCTCTTGAAGAAATGATTATGAAAACCTACATTGGTATTAGACTTTCTGGTCTAATGTTGTAGCTAGTGCATTAAACACCTCTTTCCTATAATGAACTTGTTGAGTACGCTCGTACTCATCCCACTCTTAAATCCCCTGCTTAGATATGGAGGCATCGAAGGAGGATCTACAGTGCAACTCGAAGGCCGAGAAGTCAACAACTACTTCAAGAGACAGAACCCTATCAGAGGAGTCAGATACCACATCCAACAAGGAGAAAACATAGTTTAACCATAGAAGGGAACTAGCTTCCTAAATCTAGCTCCTATTTAGCTAGAATCTATTCATAGCCTCTATAGCTAGTTAAATACTCTACAAATCGAGTTCGTGATAGGATTAGACTACGAGTCGTTCTTCTGGAGTTATCTGCAGTTTTACCTCATTGTAAAGTAGGAGGCTGTGATGATCTTATGTAACAGAGTCTGTGTGTAATTCTATAGACATGCCCTGGACCCGCATATGTTTCTGTTGTACCACTCTGAGCGATATAATACTAGTGAAGCGGTAATTCATTGGTGTTATATCAGACTTGCATACTACACCATGCAGTGGTATGCCGGGTCACCACAGTTGGTATCAGAGCAAATGCTTTGACCTTAGGATTAAAACCCTTTAAAAGAGACCTATAGGATTGGTAGTGTCTATAGGAAGTGTCCTAGGTATACCAAATACTTTTTATGACTTGAGATGGATATTCACTTGAGAATAATCCTGACACACTTGAGTCAACATTTGTTACCTAGCTTACCAAGCTAAAGTAAAGTTAGTCAGCTAATCCCAAATATGGAGTATACCATTAAGTTCTTAAAACAAATAGATGAGTAGATCACAGTTGGTATACAATACATGGTAGTCCAAAGAGAGGATACAACCATAAGGAAGATATCCTATTGGAAGATGTGTACCAACACATGTTATAGTTAAGTAAGAGTTATCCGGACACGTAATAAGGAGTAATAACAAGTGATGAAGATAATTAAGATATCCTAATAAGAAGATGTAGACCAAGTTAAGTAATGAGTAAGGAAAATTATCTAGACATGTGAAACAATTGATAGTAAGTAATAACTATGAGTCATATGAGGTAGTATTGACCATGATGAGTCAATCATGGGAGGTAAGTAAGAGAGATAGAAATAAAACATGTCTACTTACAAAGTAGTGATAGTAATCATATATCATTCACCTGAGAATCATTATGTGATGGACTAGAACCTCATAATTAATTAAGAAGAGTACAATAAGAAGCCGGACAATAGTGCCGAAATGTGTTCCAAAAATATGGGAAGTGTGCCAAGCACATCTTGACCATAGTCTTATGATAGAATCGCTTGGAAGTATAGGAGCTATATTCCAAGAGTTATGTGTTAGAGTAGCCATGTTAGAACCTAGACATATCATGTGAGATAGTCCTCAACAAAATGGAAGTTAAGTAGTACTTCCAAAGAAAATTAGGTTAACCACAACTATCCTAGACCACTTTGTTTCAACTTTATCTCATTGCAAATGTGCAACTAAGGTAAAGGTTGAGACAAATAGTAGAATGCCAACTATATGTGCTAAGTATCACGATATAAACCTGTCTTATGTGGTGTTATATACTACACATCGAGCCCGATGTTTAGAGATGTCTTACTCAACTATTATATTCAGGCTTATGATGGTGTGTATTATATGCACAAAGCTGAATCTTCTTGGATTTTATTGGATTTTCATTGTTTGAATAGATCCATACATGAAGTTTGACTTTGATATGCAAATGCATGTTGCTATATCAAGTTCTTACTTAATGCTATAGATCTAGAGGGTAATGGTATTCGTGTGAGAAAGTGACGAATTCTGGAAGATTCCGAAGACAAGATGAAGCTCCACCAGAAGAAAGGAGTAAATTTGTGGGAAGCAACCACAATATTCAGAAGGAAGTACCAACCTAAACTCATGCTTTACCTCAACAGAGGAGTACTTTAGTACATATGAAGCATGAAGGTAAGAAATATGATGACTGTGGAGTAGTAGAAGTAGAACCATAGTCATTATGGAAGAGGGAATGCATGGGAAATCACTTTGGATACTACATTCATAGTGGTTTTCTGGCAAAATAAACCCTGAATGAAGGAAGATGATATATGAAACTATAGCAGATATAAGAAGACCATAGTCGATATCAGAAGACCACAATTGGTATAATATCAATACTGCGAGATAAAGTAAAAGATGTCTCGTCCAGTTGATCAGAGCCTATAATAGAATCCATTTTTCGATATCAAATAGCCACAGTTGGTATAATAACCACAGCTGGTATCAGTTGGTATTACAAATAGTCCACGATTTAATTAGTTGTAACAAAAGTTTGTGAACAAATAAAAAAATTTATCAGCCAAATAGCTAGATCTATAAACATTTAGTCAAAGGATTCACATTGGATGTTCACAATTGAGTGGATACACCACAAAGTTTCTTCGCAAAACCTTAGAGGAATATAAATCATAAACTAGACCTAGACCAACTATTCTAATCATAAGTCCAATAGTTGGAAGAAAAGGAGTTAAAGACCATAAGAAAACTCTAAGGGGTAGAGTGAAGATTGAGTTGGATGTACAATAACTCAATACTTTGAGCATAATAGAAGAAGAAGGTCTGAACTGAGAGGAAGTTCGATCTTATTTTCATAAGATTATCGAACACTACTTTCAGAAGTATGTCAGACCAGAAGCCGAGATTTATACCTCGAGGAAATAAGAAGTGGACTATAGTTGGACGAAGAAAACACCATAGACCAAATACAGCTCAAGAAGGCCAAAGACTGAAGTAGATTGACCATACCAAAACTAAAGTCTATTTGAATGATTCCTTTCTTGGAACCTAAATAACCCAAAATAGTTAGAGGTATCAACTATAAACCATGATTGGATGGACTAAATGAGTCTAATCCATTCTTAGGAAAATAAACCATCACGACCAATTCCATAGTTAGGACCCATTAAGTACCATTACTGCAGTTTTGGTAGTAAGGGAAAAACAAAGACCTATTTTATCAAATAGGAGAATGTTATCCAATTAGTCCTCAATTAAGACTGGCAGGACAAGAAGAAGTCTCAATCATTGAATCTTCGATGAGAAAGGAAACAAGCTTATAGAGTTGGAAGAAATCAATGAATCAAAGTAAGAAAAAAATGTTCAGAGACAAACCCTAATAGATTCCAGGAAGAATCTGGAAAAGGGATATATTCAATTATATCCAGTAAGATCACCATGGAGTTCGAGAAAAGATTTAGTCTGCACAAGTCAGATTCACACTCCGAAACGTGAGAGATATCAAACTTCGAGGACGAAGTTTAGTTTAAGGGGTAGAGACTGTAATATCCCAGGTATTGGGGTTACAAAATTAGAGGAAACAGATGTGTGCATTGCATTCATGCGTAGAAAATCTGGGGAATTTTCGCGCTTTAAAGTAAAACGAGTCCACGATGACTGAAGTTTCACTTGACCTTGGTGGAATTGAAGTAGCTCATCAAGTCAAGCGCTATAAACCTCAATGTGACATTGGTAAAACCTTGTTTTGGGTAGAGATGATTTGATCTAAGGGGTTAGATCAAATGGAATTAAAACTAACACAACAACACTTTACTCAATGATCAATTACTTGATCCTATAAAATATTATAATATGGTAATCCTTGTCATAACATATGAACACCAATTCAATTGCAAAGCAAGTAACAATAAAACGGAGAAACCATTCTTGACTTATCTTTTCCATGTCTTAAACTAATCCATGCACTTATCATAAACTCTATGATATCTATTCTACTTTAAGCTTGGAAACAAGACAAGGAGATCCAACTATGGAATATAATCCTTCTCTATTCTAGTTTAATATTACATCAAACCTAGAGGGATGAGAGTCCTACATTAATTATTAGAGAAGCAATAACAAACCTTGAGCTAAACCTTGGATATACATCCAAGTATTCAAATCATCATCTTTAAGAGGAACCCTAGGATATTATTCAAGACATTCCTAGAGAGAGAAACCATTTATGTTAAACATAGATATTGATGATCACATCAATCCCTATGGAGCCTAACCTTAAGTTAGTATTAAATTCCTTTCCAAAATGAGAGAGACCAATCATACAAAACATAGCTTTATCTATTTAAGAATAAAGGACAACCATTGAACTAGAGTATTAGGAGTACACCATAATCTAGAATAACTATTTCTATATGAGAGAACTCAAGTTATGGTATTACACTCAAGTTAATGAGGCAACACTTGGACTTGGGAAAGAGAACTATCCATATACCCATATGATTATATCATCATTCCCTGGAAAGAACCCTAAGAATTATCTCAGGCAATCTCCTGGGATATAAACTATAGAGGCCACCATAATAGCTCATCCTAGAAAATAAAATAGAAGTGTTATACCTTAATTCATCAATACAATGCTTGATCATGGAAGTGAGAAACCCATTTAATGAGAGGTACCTTAGGAAGCCAAACCTTGAATAGTATAAATTGAGTGATGATCATAAACCCTAAGAACTTGAGGTAAAGATATCAAGAACAAGTGGATCATGTCTAACCCTGATCATGCTCTTGAAGTAAGTTAGGATAAGTTAAACCCTACTAGAATAAGTAGATATTCTTCACCACATGAAATCATAAGGAGGTAACCAGTAATCAACCAGAGAATTATATCCCAACCTTTACTTGTGCATCACTTGGTGATCATAAGTAGAATCCTACCACATTTACTTTCCACCTAGTCTTCACTTAAGAACCACAAGAGAACCTTTAGAGTCAAACTCTATACTTTAGATGATGAGAAACCATCAATCCATATGACCAAAGTTAACTATAAAAAGAACGACAACAACTTTAGTTACTTTAACAATAGCTTAAGGAGGTAATAGAAATCTATTGGTATAAGATGAAACCAATTCTCAAGTCCTTAGTAATTAAAGGAGAACATAAATAATCAAGCAAATAACCATATTACCATGGTTAGGGGAGATTAAACCCTAGCAATGCAATATGGTGTCATCTCATCTCTATAACCTAGAATTGCATCCTCATTAATATCTTATGCTTCAATTCATGAACATATATAAGAAAACCTTGTGTTACATTTCATGATTAAAACCAAATGTGAAGTGATCAACCATTTATCTTTGTAACCAAGATCAACCATAATGGAAATCATATCTACTTAGATACTTTCAAAGGTAATGATAATCTTAACCTTAAAGGGGGTTATGATGGAAATTATAAAAACCCTAATCCATTGGTGTTCACATAAAATCATATCTAATTGACCAACCTCTTAAATATGTAGTCAAGTTCTAATAATAACTTAAAAAGTACTTGCAATAGGAATTATCAACTCTATATAAGTAAAAAGAGAGTTGCAATCCAAATAAAAAGGGAACTTAAAGAACACCTATAATCATGCTTAATTGATGTGTTGAATAAGCTCATATGTATGAAATAGAATCAAATATAAAATGCATTCTTCTAATAAGAAAATGGTGTAATAACCATTGCACTAATTCTTCATGGAATTAACCTCATTGAAATACCTGCAAAATAGAAACGAATGGAAATTAAATTAAAAACAAAATACAAAATAGGAAATACAAAACAGTAAATGAATAAAAGAAAGGAAGAGAAAATGGGCTTACCTGCCTCACTGGACCTTACCAGGCCGCAAGAGCCCAACGAACGCAGCCCACCAAAACAGCCCAGCACCGGCCCGACCCCGGATACCTCTTCGTGTTATTTCTCGGCGGCGGGGAGATCATCCCCTACCTCCGTTCGAGCAAGCTGCTCGGTGGAGGCACCACGGCCATCGACCGCGCCAAGATGCGTGCCGCCGCTTAAATTGGCTATAAGTACCGCCGCGCCGTCGCCTGAAACCCTAGCTCCTCAATTCCCCTTTCTCTCTGCCTCATTTCCTAAAAATCCGAAACCCTAACCGCCGGTTGATTTCCGTCGCCGCCGTCCGGAGCACCCACCGAGCCTCGCCGTGGACACCATTAACATCGCCTTGCTCGCTTGCTACTCCTGCGCGAGGAATCGAGATGGGGCATCCCGGAGCATCACCGTCAAGCTCGTCTTCCCGAACGCCGGGGCGACGAATTCCGGCTATACCGAGCCACCTGCGGCCACGCCGACGCGCCGGCGTGCTCGCGGTGAGTCATCGACTCCCTAGCGCATCAAATTCCTCTCCCTAGGCCTCCTGCTCGCCCTAGCGTCGTGTACCGAGCAACCACCACCGCGGCATGTCGTCGCCGGCCAAGCTCCCGGCGGCAATAGGATAGCGGCGCCGCCACCAGTTGGTTCTACACATCGCGCTGAGTCTTTTGATCGTAGCCGCGCGTCCGGGGAAGCGCCATATCGTCGGCGTCGTGGTCCACAGCTCGCCGGCAGTGAGCTCTGGCGCCACGCCGTTGATTTTGACTTCGGTCAAAATACGCGTGGCAGCTGATGTGGGCCAGCGGCCCACCAGTCAGTGGCTAGGGGTAGCTTAGACCGGGTGTATTTAGTAAATATCTGTTTTAATTCAAAGTTCAACAAATTCTGAAACTTTCAAATAATTATAGAAAATTCATATTAACTCGAAAAAATATAAATGGGATATTAAAATTCTTAGAAAATAAAACTCTATCCAATAAAAATATAAAATGAAATTTTTATTTTTAATAAAAATTCAATTATTTAATACTGGTTATTTAAGCCTTTAATTTTAAATTCTAAATACAATTAAAAATTCAGAAATTAAGAAACCATTTATAAACTAAATAAAACCAGTAAGCAAATAAAGAAAACATGAAAACTAATTTTCTTTATTTGCAATACTATTAGATCATTATTAGGGAAATTTAAACCCTAATTAATAATTACCCTAATTTGTAAATTATTTAAAAATAATAAAAAGGCAAATTGAATATTAATTTTATTTCAAAGTTATTAATAACTTCAACTTTAACATGAAGTTATTAACCATAGAACCATAGGGTAAATAGAAAACCCTAATTCATTATGAAATGATGTGACAACCTTATCATTTCATGTAAAACCTAAAACCCTAAATTAATTAGGAACCCTAGTTCCATTATTACATGTGAACCCTAATTTGCTTCTAACCTAAACCCAAGGTTAGAACAGGTGATCATGGTACTTTATTTCAAATCATAGAGCCATCATTAGCAACTAAAAGGCATACCTATGTCCACATAAACTGTAGAACCCTATCACTAGCAATTTAATATTCCATGTATACATATCACTAAACCTAGTTGATCAAGTAGGATCAACCAAGTATAAAACCCTAGTTCCTTTTCCAAAGACCACCATACTTAGTTATCCATAATTAGCATCACACCATTGTAATGAACCCTAATAGCAACTACACCTACTATTTTGTACTACATTCCATACTCCACTACACCCTACCAGTGTTGGATGATTATTAACCATCCTATTTAGGAACCAACCATTCCTTACTTAGTGGATCCAATAGCAAACCTAGACAACCTCAACCCTAATTGATATACTTATTATTATTTAAGAAGTATGTTCTTCAAAAGTTATTCTTTTGAAGAAAATAAGGAATCATCACCAACCCTGCTTATAAGGACCTATAAACATTAGCCAGCTATCATTAGCAAGATAAACCAACCTTGACAACAACCATGTATAATGAATTGCTTAAGATGCCTAGGCTTATCTTAACCTTACAAGCCCTAGGTGTCGATGAGTCCAACATTGTTGTGATCCATCTACTACTTACTCCAGAAACCAATTAGAACCATAGTAAATTATAGAACTCCACCAACCTAATTATCATACTTGTTCTTTATTAAAGAACATGTTCTTCAAAAGTTATTCTTTTGAAGTATATGATAATTAATCCTTAACCATGCCATCTAGTACTAAAACTGACCACTGTTCTTTACTTAATAACATTATGCCAATTATCATTCTTTGTCTGCTCAATTGATTATTATGCTCTATTAACTACCTGTTTATAATACCAAGTAATCACACCTGAATAAGAACCTTGTATGTGAATCACTCTAAAAGTGCAACACACCCTGAACCAATCATTACAACTTACTGATCCTAAATCATCGGGGTTTGGTCACGCTTAGAGCAATTGCATCTCATTATTATGCATTATTGCATCCTTGCCAATCTTTTAAACATCGTCCTTACCGGACGATGATGCTATTTAAGAATTTGGAGTTATTGCGTATCGAAGACCTTGTCTGCATAATCTTGCAGTCAAGAAAGGAAAGTTCATCACTTGCTCATGTCATTTGAGTATTTCTATCAAATTACTTGCAAAGTATTATGGTTATCACTATTGCATAAAAATCAAAACCACTACTTTCATAACTATGAATATGACTATGTGGTGGGCAATGGAACCATGGATTGTGTTGATATGGTGGAGGTTCCATTGCACGGGTTTATATCCATCTAGGATTAAACAACAAATGTCGCCAGTGATTCTTGTGCCGTAATACCCGTGTTAACCATAAGATGCTGGAGTGGGACGGAATAGTCAATCGTATTTCCACCTCTTGTACATCAACGGATGCGCTTGCCGTAGACACTTGTATCCTGAGGGACAAGCGGTGGGCTGGGAAGCCTAAAGTCCCCACGGTAATGCGGTCTATGATGGATTGTAAGGTGTCCGGAACGGTCTATCTATGGTTGATAGGGCAGGGCATATAAAAATTGTTCGGAACGTTCTACCTTAATTGGTATAGGGGAGAACAAATGCCTGGGTCGGTCTCATCATAGATACAGGGGAAGACAATCTTACAAAAGGGTGGGTGTGCGAGGTAGCGGAGGAATATGATTGGCTATGACCTTATACCGGGCCTCACACCAAAGGAAGTGTGGACGAGAACTAGACTCGGTTGGCACCAAGGTTAAGATCTCTTATGGGTAAAGCAACACACCTCTGCAGAGTGTAAAGAACCGTGACCTGTCACTCCCTGTTCGGGATATGGAGCTGCGAACGCGGCCGGAAAGGAGCTCCATGAAGTTCTAGTAAACCGGTGAAGGCTGACGGACATAGTTCTTCGAATAAAAGCAACCTCTTGAAGAAATGATTATGAAAACCTGCATTGGTATTAGACTTTCCGGTCTAATGCTGTAGCTAGTGCATTAAACACCTCTTTCCTATAATGAACTTGTTGAGTACGCTCGTACTCATCCCACTCTTAAATCCCCTGCTTAGATATGGAGGCATCGAAGGAGGATCTACAGTGCAACTCGAAGGCCGAGAAGTCAACAACTACTTCAAGAGACAGAACCCTGTCAGAGGAGTCAGATACCACATCCAACAAGGAGAAAACATAGTTTAACCATAGAAGGGAACTAGCTTCCTAAATCTAGCTCCTATTTAGCTAGAATCTATTCATAGCCTCTATAGCTCCTATTTAACCATACTATACAAATCGAGTTCGTGATAGGATTAGACTACGAGTCGTTCTTCTGGAGTTATCTGCAGTTTTACCTCATTGTAAAGTAGGAGGCTGTGATGATCTTATGTAACAGAGTCTGTGTGTAATTCTATAGACATGCCCTGGACCCGCATATGTTTCTGTTGTACCACTCTGAGCGATATAATACTAGTGAAGCGGTAATTCATTGGTGTTATATCAGACTTGCATACTACACCATGCAGTGGTATGCCGGGTCACCACAACTATGGATCCATAGCAGTAGCTAGATGGTCGTCTTTTCCTTATGTGCTTCATTGTCGGATCTTGTGAGCTGCCTAACATGATCAAGATCATCTATCTGTAATGCTATATGTTGTGTTTGTCGGGATCCGATGGATAGAGAATACTATGTTATGTTGATTATCAATCTATTACCTATGTGTTGTTTATGATCTTGCATGCTCTCCGTTATTAGTAGAGGCTCGGCCAAGTTTTTACTCTTAACTCCAAGAGGGAGTATTTATGCTCGATAGTGGGTTCATGCCTCCATTAAATGCGGGACGAGTGACGAGAAAGTTCTAAGGTTGTGGATGTGCTGTTGCCACTAGGGATAAAACATTGATGCTATGTCCGAGGATGTAGTTATTGATTACATTACGCACCATATTTAATGCAATTGTCTGTTGTTTGCAACTTAATACCGGAAGGGGTTCGGATGATAACCTGAAGGTGGACTTTTTAGGCATAGATGCATGCTGGATAGCGGTCTATGTACTTTGTCGTAATGCCCAATTAAATCTCACTATACTTATCATATCATGTATGTGCATTGTCATGCCCTCTATTTGTCAATTTCGCGACTGTAATTTGTTCACCCAACATGCTATTTATCTTATGGGAGAGACACCTCTAGTGAACTGTGGACCCCGGTCCTATTCTTTACATCGAATACAATCTACTGCAATACTTGTTCTACTGTTTTCTGCAAACAATCATCATCCACACTATACATCTAATCCTTTGTTACAGCAAGCCGGTGAGATTGACAACCTCACTTGTTTCGTTGGGGCAAAGTACTTTGGTTGTGTTGTGCAGGTTCCACGTTGGCGCCGGAATCCCTGGTGTTGCGCCGCACTACATCCCGCCGTCATCAACCTTCAACGTGCTTCTTGGCTCCTCCTGGTTCGATAAACCTTGGTTTCTTTACGAGGGAAAACTTGCTATCGTACGCATCACACCTTCCTCTTGGGGTTCCCAACGGACGTGTCGATTGCACGCATCAAGACTGTTTTCTGGCGCCGTTGCCAGGGAGATCAAGACACGCTGCAAGGGGAGTCTCCACAATCCAATCTCTTTACTTTGTTTTTGTCTTGCTTTATTTTATTTACTTTCTTGTTTGCTGCATTATATCAAAACACAAAAAAATTAGTTGCTAGCTTTACTTTATTTACTGTCTTGTTCTCTATATCAAAAACACAAAAAAAAAATTTACTTGCATTTTACTTTTGCTACCATGTCTAGTTCTGCACATGTTGCTTCTTCACCTGAGGAATTAGTCTTCACTTTTAAACAAGGGGATGAGGAGAGTTTTAAAGATGCTTGGTCTAGAATTTTTACTTCTTATCGTAAAGCTGAACCTCAAATGACTCTAAGTTAGCTCCTTAGTAATTTTTATTTTGGTCTTATGATTCGCTATAGATATGCCTTGGATGCTGTAGTGGGAGGAGATTTCCTTCATTGCAATGGGGATCAAGCTTTTAATGCCATAAAGAAGTTGGTTGCATCACATGATTCAGCTAATAACTTTGATTCAGCCCTTATTAGCATTTATAATAGATTAAACACTCTTGAGACAAGTGCATCTCGCTTGAATGAAAATTATAGATATGTTCGTAACCGTCTTGATCAAGTTTTAGTGAACTACGAACCTTCATTATGGGATCCTACTATTAAAATTGTTATCGGTGACCAAACTCTTCATGCCAATTGTGATATTATGTCTAAATTTTGCCTAATGCCTAAGAGAATTCATGAATCTTTGAAACTTTGGGGATTCGTTGAAGGGGGAGAAGGAATAACTCTTATTGATAACTCTGTTATAATTCCTAAAGGAATAGCTGCGGGTGTGCATACAACCGTTCTTGGGAGAACAATATCCATTGATTATCTTGTTATTGAATGTGCAGGAACAGGACAAATCACACTCGGAAGATCCCTGCTGAAACTATTGGGAGCAGTCATAGATATGGGAGAAGGCACCCTAAAATTCACCTCTACACCTGGGGGTAGACATATATTCCCTAAATCAAAGAGTAAGAAAAAGAACAAGAAAGGTAAGGGTAAAGCCCAAGGTGATGTTGATGCTTCATCTCTTGATAACACTTGATTCACACTTTCTGCGCCTAGCTGAAAGGCGTTAAAGAAAAGCGCTTATGGGAGACAACCCATGTTTTTACTACAGTACTTTTATTTTATATTTGAGTCTTGGAAGTTGTTTCCTACTGTAGCAACCTCTCCTTATCTTAGTTTTTTGCATTGTTGTGCCAAGTAAAATCGTTGATAGTAAGGTTCATACTAGATTTGGATTACTGCGCAGAAACAGATTTCTTTCTGTCACGAATCTGGGCCTAATTCTCTGTAGGTAACTCAGAAAATTATGCCAATTTACGTGAGTGATCCTCAGATATGTACGCAACTTTCATTCAATTTGGGCATTTTCATTTGAGCAAGTCTGGTGCCACTTTAAAATTCGTCTTTACGAACTGTTTTGTTTTGACAGATTCTGCCTTTTATTTCGCATTGCCTCTTTTGCTATGTTGGATGAATTTCTTTGTTCCATTAATGTCCAGTAGCTTTGTGCAATGTCCAGAAGTGTTAAAAATGATTATGTCACCTCTGAACATATAAATATTTATTGTGCACTAACCCTCTAATGAGTTGTTTCGAGTTTGGTGTGGAGGAAGTTTTCAAGGATCAAGAGAGGGAGATGATACAATATGATCAAGGAGAGTGAAAGCTCTAAGCTTGGGGATGCCCCGGTGGTTCACCCCTGCATATTCTAAGAAGACTCAAGCGTCTAAGGGCATCCCCTTCTTTATCGACAACATTATCAGGTTCCTCCCCTGAAACTATATTTTTATTCCATCACATCTTATGTGCTTTGCTTGGAGCGTCGGTTTGTTTTTATTTTTGTTTGAATAAAATGTATCCTAGCATTCATTGTGTGGGAGAGAGACACGCTCCGTTGTTGCATATGGACAAATATGTCCTTAGGCTTTACTCATAGTATTCATGGCGAAGGTTGAATCTTCTTCGTTAAATTGTTATATGATTGGAATCGGGAAATGCTACATGTAGTAATTCTAAAATGTCTTGAATAATTTGATACTTGGCAATTGTTGTGCTCATGTTTAAGCTCTTGCATCATATACTTTGCACCTATTAATGAAGAAATACATAGAGCTTGCTAAAATTTGGTTTGCATATTTGGTCTCTCTAAAGTCTAGATAACTTCTAGTATTGAGTTTTGAACAACAAGGAAGACGGTGTAGAGTCTTATAATGTTTACAATATGTCTTTTATGTGAGTTTTGCTGCACCGGTTCATCCTTGTGTTTGTTTCAAATAACCTTGCTAGCCTAAACCTTGTATCGAGAGGGAATACTTCTCATGCAACCAAAATCCTTGAGCCAACCACTATGCCATTTGTGTCCACCATACCTACCTACTACATGGTATTTATCCGCCATTCAAAAGTAAATTGCTTGATTGCTACCTTTAAATTTCCATCATTTGCCTTTGCAATATATAGCTCATGGGACAAATAGCTTAAAAACTATTATGGTATTGAATATGTACTTATGCACTTTATCTCTTATTAAGTTGCTTGTTATGCGATAACCATGCTCCTGGGGACGCCATCAACTCTTTGTTGAATATCATGTGAGTTGCTATGCATGTCCGTATTGTCTGAAGTAAGGGAGATTTACCACTCATTTAATGGTTAGAGCATGCATAATGTTAGAGAAGAACATTGGGCCGCTAACTAAAGCCATGATCCATGGTGGAAGTTTCAGTTTTGGACATATATCCTCAATCTCATATGAGAACATTAATTGTTGCTACATGCTTATGCATTAAAGAGGAGTCCATTATCTGTTGTCTATGTTGTCCCGGTATGGATGTTTAAGTTGAGAATAATCAAAAGCGAGAAATCCAAATGCGAGCTTTCTCCTTAGACCTTTGTACAGGCGGCATAGAGGTACCCCTTGACACTTGGTTAAAACATGTGTATTGCGATGATAATCCTGGTAATCCGAGCTAACTAGGACAAGGTGCGGGCACTATTAGTATACTATGCATGAGGCTTGCAACTTGTAAGATATAATTTACATGATACATATGCTTTATTACTACCGTTGAAAAAATTGTTTCATGTTTTCAAAATAAAAGCTCTATCACAAATATAGCAATCGATGCTTTCCTCTTTGAAGGACCTTTCTTTTACTTTTATGTTGAGTCTGTTCACCTATTTCTCTCCACCTCAAGAAGCAAATACTTGTGTGAACTGTGCATTGATTCCTACATACTTGCATATTGCACTTGTTATATTACTTTGCATTGACAACTATCCATGAGATATACATGTTATAAGTTGAAAGCAACCGCTCAAACTTAATCTTCCTTTGTGTTGCTTCAATACCTTTACTTTGATTTATTGCTTTATGAGTTAACTCTTATGCAAGACTTATTGATGCTTGTCTTGAAGTACTATTCATGAAAAGTCTTTGCTTTATGATTCAGCTTGTTTACTCATGTCATTACCATTGTTTTGATCGCTGTATTCATTACATATGCTTACAATAGTATGATCAAGGTTATGATGGCATGTCACTCCGAAATTATCTTTGTTATCGTTTACCTGCTCGGGACGAGCAAGAACTAAGCTTGGGGATGCTGATACGTCTCCGACGTATCGATAATTTCTTATGTTCCATGCCACATTATAGATGATATCTACATGTTTTATGCATACTTTATATCGTATTTATGCATTTTCCGGCACTAACCTATTAACGAGATGCCGAAGAGCCAGTTGATGTTTTCTGCTGTTTTTGGTTTCAGAAATCCTACAAAGGAAATATTCTCGGAATTGGACGAAATCAACGCCTAGGGGCCTATTTTTACACGAAGCTTCCAGAAGACCGGAGGGGAGACGAAGTGGGGCCACGAGGTGGCCAGACACTAGGGCGGCGCGGCCTGGGCCTTGGCCGCGCCGGCCTGGCGTGTGGGCCCCTCGTGTGGCCCCCTGACCTGCCCTTCCGCCTACTTAAAGCCTCCGTCGCGAAACCCCCAGAACCGAGAGCCACGATATGGAAAACCTTCCAGAGACGCCGCCGCCGCCAATCCCATCTCGGGGGATTCAGGAGATCGCCTCCGGCACCCTGCCGGAGACGGGAATCATCTCCCGGAGGACTCTTCACCGCCATGGTCGCCTCCGGAGTGATGAGTGAGTAGTTCACCCCTGGACTATGGATCCATAGCAGTAGCTAGATGGTCGTCTTCTCCTTATGTGCTTCATTGTCGGATCTTGTGAGCTGCCTAACATGATCAAGATCATCTATCTATAATGCTATATGTTGTGTTTGTCGGGATCCGATGGATAGAGAATACTATGTTATGTTGATTATCAATCTATTACCTATGTGTTGTTTATGATCTTGCATGCTCTCCGTTATTAGTAGAGGCTGCGGCCAAGTTTTTACTCTTAACTCCAAGAGGGAGTATTTATGCTCGATAGTAGGTTCATGCCTCCATTAAATCTGGGACGAGTGACGTAAAGTTCTAAGGTTGTGGATGTGCTGTTGCCACTAGGGATAAAACATTGATGCTATGTCCGAGAATGTAGTTATTGATTATATTACGCACCATACTTAATGCAATTGTCTGTTGTTTGAAATTTAATACTGGAAGGGGTTCGGATGATAACCTAAATGTGGACTTTTTAGGCATAGATGCATGCTGGATAGCGATCTATGTACTTTGTCGTAATGCCTAATTAAATCTCACTATACTTATCATATCATGTATGTGCATTGTCATGCCCTCTCTATTTGTCAATTGCCCGACTGTAATTTGTTCACCCAACATGCTATTTATCTTATGGGAGAGACACCTCTAGTGAACTATGGACCCCGGTCCTATTCTTTACATCGAATACAATCTACTGCAATACTTGTTCTACTGGTTTCTACAAACAATCATCATCCACACTATACATCTAATCCTTTGTTACAGCAAGCCGGTGAGATTGACAACCTCACTGTTTCGTTGGGGCAAAGTACTTTGGTTGTGTTGTGCAGGTTCCACGTTGGCGCCAGAATCCCTGGTGTTGCGCCGCACTACATCCCGCCGCCATCGACCTTCAACGTGCTTCTTGGCTCCTCCTGGTTCGATAAACCTTGGTTTCTTTCTGAGGGACAACTTGCTACTGTACGCATCACACCTTCCTCTTGGGGTTTCCAACGGACGTGTCGATTGCACGCATTAGGTTCCCACCGTGATTGCTGGTGGTTCTCCATCTGCTGTGCAATCTGCTACGGACATACATCGGGGATCTGGGCGTTCTCAACCTGAAAACCCACCTTCTGCGTCGGTTTCTCCACCTCCACGCCGGCAGCCATGGTTCGCAAGACGTTGCTCCTGCTGTGAGTGGCTCTGCGCTCTTCGTCGCCTATGCGCGCACGAAGTACTGCCCTTTGGCCCGTTCTCTATGGCGGGGTAGGCCTACGATTGCCTCTTCTGTTTCCTTCGGGGCTTCGTCTACTATCAATTCTTCCAGGAAAGTTCCTTCAGACTACACTGTTGTCCTGCCTATAATGTCTGATGTAGAGGCTCGGAGGGGGGAGATATGGTTAGGCAAGGGACCTGTTGAAGAGCTTCCTGACACCGCTGTTGGCGGTACTTTATTCTTCTGTCTTGCCTGTGCTTTATCCTGCCTCTGCAAATTTGAAATGCTTAGATTAGTGATGCTGAGAAGGAAGTACTGAAACAGTAGCCCACATAGGTGGCGCAATGAAACAAATGGAATGTTAATGTTGGTAGCTAAGCCAGGTTGCAGTGATTCTTATAGTTGTGTTGTGCCTCTATAATCCTAGATAGTTGTACGGGCTACTAGAGTTATTTCCTAAATTTGTAAGGGCCTTTTAAATGCATCCTTTAATAATGTAGGTAACCTGTGATTGGTTAGGTGGTAGACAATTGCATCCTTCAATGTTTCATTTTAAATGTAGTGTGACTAGCATCACAGTTTTCGTTTGTCTAAACCATATAAGGACTAGATCATATAAGGACCAGTACAGCTGTTTCCGTTGCTATTGACATCTGAGGCACGATAACCGTGATGCTATTAGGCCCACCTTTTCATCATCGGTCTTATTGAAAAAACTAAAGGTTCTTTCTGTAACCATTAAAGGTTTCAGGTTTATTAAATAATTTTTTCACTAAGGAAAAAAAAACTGTTGGTGTAAAGCGATGTGTGCTAGAAGTTTTATATAACAAACTTGATTTCCTAGGCATGCTAGAGATCTTATATGCCGACCTTGATCTTTTACGCGGCGTTTTGCCATCAGCTGAGAGTATATGCTCACACGCATTCCTTGCATTCTTTTTTTTCTTCACTTTCACCATGGAATTAGTCTGACATAAATTAAGGTTCATCTACAACTTAAATTACCGACTGGACTATAATTAGAATTAGTACATAATAACTGACTATGCCACATGTTACCTTAGTTGCCCATGGCTGCTTACCGAAAATCATTTTGGTGCAAGACCGCATAGTTTGCCACATTGTTTTGCATACTCAGTTCCTGCATATTATTTTGCACCTGAAATGTAAAAAGATCATCAGCAACATATTAATTTAATGGGCATTTCAATTCATGCACATGCCAGTTGAGAGGCAATGACAATGCTACAGGTTAGTACCGAGTAAGAAGTCTGAGAGAAACACATAAATAGGCAAGCCGAGCGAGTATTACATTAAGGCGACCGCTTCCATAGACCCCCAAACCAACAATTGCATAAACGTACCATTATGCACGTGCTCCTTCCGCCGGCGCTAACGGGTCGGGCTAGGTTAGCCTCCGAAGATCCATATCGATTGTACCCGTGTACCCGTTGAAAGGGTATACGGTGTACCCTTGTACTCGTTGAAAAGGTATACAGTGTATGTACGTTTCGGTGTATGTACGTGTCGGTGTATACGTCCGATGGATACTGCTTGGTGATCGTCGTCGGTTGTCACTTTCCATTCTCACGTACCTTGATCAGCTCGTCGTCGGTTGTCACTTTCCATTCTCACGTACCTTGATCAGCTCGTCGCAGCCGCCAGCCCGGCGATCTCCGATCTAGATCTTCTCCGGTGAATACTGCTTGTCCGCCGATCGCGGCAAGGATCCGGCGTCCAACCTTGGCCCAACTCCACCCCTCCCTCCCACGGCCGCCATTCATACCTAGGGTTTTGATCCCTCCGTCTTGTTGTAGCCGGTCGATCCCTCACCACCGCCATTTGCACGTACCCCGGTGAATCGTAGCAGGTCCGGCTGGTTACCTCGGCGATCTCCTATCCTTCCCGCATCCGGTGGATCGGTTGGCCGTCACCGCGGTGCGCACGATAATACGGCGGCGAACGTCTGAGTCATCCACCCTCCGCCTCCCCACGATCGACATATAGGTCGTTCCATTGCAAGGCCGAGCACCGCCGAGCCCAACTTCCCGTGGCTGCCCAGATTGCCACCGACGAACAGAAGAGGTTAGCCCCCCGTGCCACACTGTTATTCTATTCTTATTCCATGTATACTTTATAGGATGTATTGTCGCATTTGTGCTTAGGGTTTAATTTGTTGTTCAAAATTTTACCAATGTTTCGTATATTTTTTGTTAATAAGCATTTCACAATGAATTCCAAGCCGAGTTTTTATGTTGATTAGGTCGGTGATGTTGGTTTTATTTGGACAGATAGACGGCTCTATGGCTTCGGGATTGGCAATGAGAAAGCAACTACGGATGTTGATGACTCCACATGGGATGCTTTTGATATTTCATCTTCAGAAGATGAATATGAAATACCTTCGTCTGATGATGATGATAGCATTTTTGGTGATCCTGTATCTGAGTCTGATAATGTGAGTCACTCACATTTTCATATTTTATCAGTACAGTGTGCATGGAAATATTTTGTCCTTGAATTTTGCCTCCTTGTTGCAAATTTTGTAGATGGACATCGATGATGAAGACAGCATAAGAGAGACAGATGATGAACCCACTTCTGAAAATACGAGTGATGTATGTTTTCTTTTATCTTACTTGCCTTCTTCCAGGTGAAGATGAATATACATGTAATTTGCTATTTTCCTACAAATTGCGCAGGTTGTTGTAATCAGAAACAGTGAGCTTACCTACTATGGGGATTCTGATTTGGAAGACTTTGCTTATGAAGAGGATATTCCTGAGCAGTCGAAATCATTAGAAGGGGGGGTTTCACAGCTGTCAAAATCTGAATGCAAAAGCGAAGTAAGATTTTATTTTGATGCATTGCAATGCATAATAGAACAAATCAAAGTGTCTGTAACAATAACGCCATGTTTGTCATATTTGTTTAGGTGACAGGAAGTTCCCGGTTGGACCATACTAAGCAGGAAGATAATAAGGATCCATATGATATTGATGCTGAAATGAGCAGACAGCGAAAGTATGAGGCTGTAAGGGCCATGATCTTTGTTTCCGAAGAGGCTGCCTATTATTTCTACAACAAGTATGCCAAAGAACATGGTTTTAGCATTCGACGCGAGAAGAAAAAGGAACGCCTTGATGAATTAGGGACACCCACCATTCGGTATAGGCGGTTTCTTTGCTCCGGGGCTGGGCAACGTGAAAGCAAGTACTTAGAAATGGAAAACCGAACGTATAGGCACCGTCCCGAGTCTCGCCGCAACCGTGGTGCCCATTTCGGTGTGTCGTATAACAGGAAAAAGGGTGTTTGGACTGTTCCGAGATTTGACGACAATCACAACCATAAGCCTGCTACAGCTGATCAAATCGCTTTTATGAGGTCTCATAGAAAGATCAAGGCTCATCGAAATCTAGGATCATGTCACTGGGAGCTGCTGGGATGAGATTATTCAACATTATGAGGACATTTATCAGTGACAATGGAAAATACAGCATGGTAGGATTTGTAAGAAAGGATCTTTACAACATGTCTTGCCGTGAAAAGAGGAAGATGGTTGCAAAGGGTGACGCCAACACAACCATTGGCATTATGGAGAAGAGGAAGCGAGATGATCCTGAATTCTATTTTGATTACAAGCTTGGTAAAGGTGGAAAATTGTTACACCTGTTCTGGTGTGATTCTCAGTCTCGGCAGGACTATGCCGACTTCGGTGACGTGCTGGTGTTTGACAGCACGTACAAAACAAATCGGTATGCTATGCCGTTCATACCTTTTGTGGGAATAAACAATCACCGCCAGACTACTGTTTTTGCATGCGCCATTGTCTCGGACGAAAAGGAAGTAACATACAAGTGGTTGTTAGAAACATTCCTGAAAGCCATGTATCAGCAGAAGCCTAAAGGGATCATCACTGATGGGGACGCTGCAATGATCGCCGCTGTTGGTAAAGTCTTTCCAGGCGTGTCGTACCGTGTTTGTACGTGGCATATTGAGAAGAACATGAAGAAGCACATTGACTCCCTGGCTCACAATGAATTCCGGTCGCTGCTGTACTACACCACTTCAGAACAAGTATTCGAGGAGAGATGGAGGGCATTCGTCGAGAAGCACCAGACGGAATTAACCAAAGAATGGATGAAGAGGATGTATAGGAGGAAGAAGTTGTGGGCAGCCGCGTATCTAGCGAATGGATATTTCCTCGGAATGAAAAGCAACCAGAGGAGCGAGAGTTTGAACTCCACCCTACACACCCACCTTGACTTTGGACCGACAATGGTGGATATGGTTGTGCACTACGAGAATAACGATAGCCGTGTCCGGGAGGAAGAGGCCCGCCGAGACACCATAGACTCTCGGACGGTACCGGTTGCGGTTACTGGGTACAAGGATATAGAGATGTCCGCTGCCCGTAAATTCACCGCTACAAACTTCTACCTCGTTCAAGGGGAGCTGAAAAAGATTGGGGGCCTAGAGATTGTAGATCAACTTGGATGTGCTGGTGGGTTAACAACCTTCGTTGTGTCATGGATGAATAACCGTAAGTATTTGTTTTCAGTGGAGTACAGACCTGAAAGCAAAGAGGAAACAATAACGTGCAACTGCCGAAGGATGTATCGGAAAGGGCTACCTTGCAAGCACATCTTGTTTGTTTTGCATTTTGTGGGGTGCTCTGAAATTCCGAACTGTTGTGTTCTCCGAAGGTTCTCGAAGGATGCAAGGTATGGTTTGCCCTCGAGACGCGAGAGTGATTTGTACGGATGGGGATGGGAAGGGGTAGCTGAGCGGAGAAAGCATAGCGAGCTTACCCAAATTGGAGCGAAGCTTTTGATGCAGCATTGCATGACCCAGAATCTTACAGCGAGCTTATGAAATGTATGAAAGGCATAATACACAGGAGAAAAGGTGACCAGAACAGTCGTTCAACGGCTTACCATGAGGACGCACAAAACAGAGGAGATGCACCAGTAGTGGGTGATCCTGATAAAGCTGAGACCAAAGGAGCACCTAAACAAAACAAGAAGTACTATAAGGACAAGGATACGAATCAACAGACGTCAAAACATGGCAGGATACTGTCACACGACGAGCGGAAGAAGGAGAGGTTGTGCACTGCTTGCAATCAACCAGGTCATAACGAAACAACAAGATGAAGTGCGAGGCTACATAAGGAGTGAGTATCCGATTCAGCCCTACTCTTAAATAGCTTGCACTAATCTTCTACTATTTTATGTGCCACTGACTTGTGTGTTATTTCATGCAATGCAGATATGAGGGACCATCGGAAGTATGAACAACACTACTTGATCGATTCACATTGTTGCACTTGTGTATTATTTGTTGTACAAACATTGGTCGGATTGTCAAAGGTCGAATTTTGATACTTGCAACACAACTAGGACAATTTTGTTCACGAATGACAGAGAGCACAGCTTATGTCTTGCACACATTGCGAATACCATTACAGACTGCACAGATCACTGTATGATACTTACAAAACAATATGGAGAATTTGTTCACAAATAACATAGAGCACAACTATGTCTTGGACACATCGCAAATATAATTACAGACTGCACAAACACACTAGTACTTGCCCCCTTGAGTCTTATCACTCTCAGGCTTGCTTCTGACGCTTGTTGATCATTGATGAAGATTCATCCTGATTTTTGCATCTGGGGCAGATGCGGTCTGATCTCTGGAGGTGAGCTTGTCCCTCGTTCACCGTGTAGATCTTGTTGTATATCTCATAACTGAGATAGCCGTCAATAGCTGCGTACTCGAGGTTCATCCGGGACGGTGGCTTGCATTCCCGTAAACCATGCCCTTCCTTCCGCAGCCGGTTGTACTTGAAGTCCTTCTTCATGTTGGCAAACTTGGGATCAATGAGCTTTGCTGCAAGATCAGCCATTCCAGCCTGCGGTTGACCATTAATCTTGAAAATGTCCCGGATGTCGATGTGTCTCTCTTCCGGAACAGGAAGACCGGCCGCACGAAGAACTTTTGTGTCATTTCTTTTATCAACACTTGTAAAAGTGTATTGCTTGTCCTTGAGAAAAGTCGGTAGGCGCGGACAATGATCCTTGCACCTTTGTCAAGAGCAGCACAAATAAATTCAACAAGTACCGTAATGAAAATGTAGGGACGCTTTAAATTCAATGTAGGGACATAAATTTCAATGATCCTTGTACCTAATGTAGTGGAATACAAGAACGTGCTCCCTCATGGCGATTTGCATTACCGCCAACTTGTGTCCGCTAGAGTCATACTCGAGATCCAGACCAATGAACTTGAACCTGTCCTCGTCCTCGTCGAGCCAACCCTCGTACATACGAAGAATTCTATCAACAGTCGCCGCCTCATTGGTGTAGACGACGTCGATATATGTACTCCCGTGCGCAAGGATGCGGTACTTCTCCGTCGTGGACTTCTCGTCTCCGGCCACGACGGAGGAAGAGGCGGATGCCATGGACAGCGTGGGAGGAAGGGAGCACTGGGATGCGGTAGACGAACGGCCGGGGTTGGGACAGAACGGTGGAACTGCCACAGTATTGGGCGGATATAGGGGCGGGAGGCGAAGGGCGGGAGGCGAACATGCAGTTAGAGGTCTGGCGGCCCACATTGGCCCGTTACATGTCTGACGGCCAAATTCGAAAAATTCGAAAATTCGAAAAATTCAAAAAAGTTTTAACCAACGGATTATGTTCACAAAAACGTGTGACATATTGGGTAAAAAAACTGGATTTTTTTTCGAAGGTCGAAAAATCGACTAGCTTAGAAAAAGTGGTTTGATGTAACCCAAACGATTCCGTTTCTAAGAATGTGGATTTTTCGACCTTCGAGAAACGCTCCAGAAATTTTTGCACACACTCTCGTATCCATTCTAATACGAAGTGTGAAGGTTTTTTCAATTTTTGAATTTCGTGAAAATAAACAATTAAATTTCAGTTAAATTCGAGTTGAAAAAAAAACAAAAGAAAACTAGAGAACCCCGATGGATGGGCCATGAGTGTTCCTTCCCGCGTCCATGCTCCACGTTAATGGGCTTAGTAGAAACCGCGTTACATGTCTTTCGGCCTAGCTGATAAGTTTTTTAGTTTTGATTTGAATAAATCTGCAGCACATCTGGTAAAATTCAAAAAATTCAAAAAACGTTTTAACCAACGGATTATGTTCACAAAAACGTGTGACATATTGGGTAAAAAAACTGGATTTTTTTTCGAAGGTCGAAAAATCGACTATCTTAGAAAAAGTGGTTTGATGTAACCCAAACGGTTCCGTTTCTAAGAATGTCGATTTTTCGACCTTCGAGAAACGCTCCATAAATTTTTGCACACACTCTCGTATCCATTCTAGGACGAAGTGTGAAGGTTTTTTCAGTTTTTGAATTTCCGTGAAAATAAACTATTAAATTTCAGTTAAATTCGAGTTGAAAAAAAACGAAGAAAACTAGAGAACCCTGCTGGATGGGCCATGAGTATTCCTTCCCCACGTCCATGCTCCACGTTAATGGGCTTAGTACAAACCGCGTTACATGTCTTTCGGCCTAACTGATAAGTTTTTTAGTTTTGATTTCAATAAATCTGCAGCAAACCTGGTTAAATTCAAAAAATTCAAAAAAGTTTTAACCAACGGATTATGTTCACAAAAACGTGTGACATATTGGGTAAAAAAACTGGAATTTTTTTCGAAGGTCGAAAAATCGACTAGCTTACAAAAAGTGGTTTGATGTAACCCAAACGGTTCCGTTTCTAAGAATGTGGATTTTTCGACCTTCGAGAAACGCTCCAGAAATTTTTGCACACACTCTCGTATCCATTCTAAGACGAAGTGTGAAGGTTTTTTCATTTTTTGAATTTATGTGAAAATAAAGTATTAAATTTCAGTTAAATTCGAGTTGAAAAAAAACAAAAGAAAACTAGAGAACCCTGCTGGATGGGCCATGAGTATTCCTTCCCTGCGTCCATGCTCCACGTTAATGGGCTTAGTACAAACCGGCCTATTATTACCTGTCCGGAATGTTAACCGAATATAAAAATGGGCCAACAAAAACCGGGCACAACAGAAACAAAAGGCCCAACATGTGACTAATTCCAACTGACTACACGGTTATTTCATGTCAGAACCCTACGAGACTTTGTGAAACCAATGCACCTTTAGTCAACAATATATAGGGCATATTTCATTTTGAACAAAAATAAGAGGTCTATTTTTTACAGACTATTTGTTTGGGTTCACAAGTCTACCAATATGTGAATATTTTTTACTCATTTTTTACCCTAGATCTTAACCAAGCTACGTCTTTTGAACTAATAAACTAGAAAATGCAAGAAAGTTAAGACACCTGGAATTAAACATAGGGCCGACAGAGGATTTTCATTACTTCTAAGTTTCTTACACAAGATTGAACAGCAAAGGGAAGAAAAAAACACTAAATCGGCGGCCTCTACATCTTGCTTGTCCCTCCAAGACATGCCACCCGGCTAATCCTCTTCGTCGGAGGACCACCATTTTCCGCCCTCTTCTTCGACCTTGGACTCCTGGAGCGCCTTGGCGAGCCCCGGTGTATCGGCTGGGTCATCGTGAGCCCGCATCTGGGCCTGGTAACTCAGTTCCACATCTCCCAATATCACGTCCTCATCGTCGTCGGAGGAGAACCATTTGTCGTCCTCCACTTCGGCCTTGGACTGCTGGAGCGCCTGGGTGAAGCCCGGTGTGTCGGCGGGGTCGTCGGGAGCCCGAATCTCCGACTGGTAATTGAGATACGCAGTCCACCTCGGCTGCGGCTCGGGCTCCGGATCCGGTTGCGGCTCCGGCTTGGGAACGCGCAGATGAGGTGCAGGGCCGCGAATCGGAATTTGGTCCCGCGGCTCGCTTGTCGCTGGAGGTGGAAGGACGATCCCTTCGTGCCGGCGCGGCGGAAGAGCTGGAGGTGCCCGTGGTTCGCCGTACGGTGGTGGTAGGCGGCGTGGCGCGCCGCGAGGAAGAGGGACATAGCCGTGCGCCGCGAGCACGGTGTCCACGTCCTTGCCGGCCCAGAAGGACTGCCGCCCTACTTGATTGTACCTCCCGCCGGCGTACATACCGTACTGGTTGGCTAGCTCGTCGAGGCGCTCCATCTCGAACCGGGGCCTCCACAAGGCGCTGTCCTCCCCCCAGTCTGGGTTCGCCCGATCCCACGGCGTGAGGGCAGCTCGACGGCGGCGGATGTAGCCGCGCAGATCTTCGTCTTTTCAGGGACCGGCGGGATGGCGTACCCGGCGGCGCTCACCCTCCAACCAGCGGGCAGGTGCCAGTACGGCGGAACGAGCAGCCGCGCCTCGGCCAAGATCGTCGCTTCGTCGGGGTTGAGGCTCTGAGGACGAGGGGCCGCACGGCGGATTTTAGCTCCGCGGGCGCTGCTCCCTCCGGCTTCGTGGTCGTTGAGGCCCATCGCTTGCTACGGCTGCTCGACGGCGGCGGGTTTAGGTTATGGGCTAGCTAGGGTTTGGTGCGGGATGGCCTGATGTGCTCCACTGGATGGGATAAAATGGACTGTCGGTGAACCGAGTGAGTGGTGCTGCGGTCTTGTACGCGTGTTCGCTGTTGACGACCTGTTGACTGGGAGGCCACGCGTGTTCGCTATTATGATGCCACCGAATCCGTTCCCCTCCTGTTTAATGGCTGGCCGGTTGTGAAGCGACATATCTAGTTGGGACGCCACAGGTAAACCACGCGCAGGAGCCACTGGTTATCCACGCGCAGGCGCCACGGTAAATGGGTCGTCAGTTGCCCCAATGGACGGTCAGTAAATGCTATACATACGGACGTTTTACTTACGAAAACAATTTACGGACTCACGATGGAGCAACACACACGGAAGTCCATGAACAGAAAATAAGTTGAAGATAAAAAATCGATGACACAATGGTTCTTGAAAAACATAACAAAATATTTGGAGTATGAACTAAGTGTTCATATTTCAGAGCCTACCTACTACCATCTTGAATTCACCATCGACGACGCTTCGACCAAAAGCGAAGATGAATATGTCACTAACTCTCATATCGTGCAGTTTCACCAGTTGCTTCCAGTTCGATGTTATCATGGCACCTCCTTTGGCTTTGCCTTTCACCTTTGACTTGTCCATCACCATCTTAACTTTGAGGCGAGCCTTTCCTAAGAAGAAGACTTCTACTTCTGATGGCAGTTCAACATTAGGGATAATGTGGCTCATGGTGAATCTCTTCGAAAAGTACTGCATAAAAGAAATCAAACATATTAACAACAGTTACGGTGTAGAAAATAAATAGAAATCTCTTGGTGTGTACTGTAATGTTTACCATTTTTGCTTTACCCTCCTGGACGTGTGATTTTTTTATGGTGCAGACATATATGGGTGTTTTCAGATTTGTTTCCTGACATTTACTTCTCAGATAATCAACGTTATCTCTCAGATAACGAAATTCTCCATCATCCATAGCTACTCGATTTGCATACTCAACAAACACCTCGAACTCACGCTCGGACTTTATTCTAGGACCTGCGTAAGTATTAAATTAATACATCAGGCCCAACAATAGAATCGCATATGGAAGACATAAATGGGAGATAATTTCGGACCTCTTATATTCAGCTTTTTGTGCAACTTAAGAGCAGCACGAACATGACGAACACGAGCAAACGATGCCACCTAGTTGAATATAGAAAAGATGGTTAGGGCATCGATCACCGTCAGAGAAAATAGGGCATCGGGCAATCGGAAGAGAAGAGTTTGTACTTGACTAGATTAGATCTGATATTAAATATAGACAACACGAGATGAGTTGCGTATGACTTACATCATCTTCCATTGTAACTTCGCAGACGCCGCTCTTCCCGTCCAGGCTTCGATGAGAGACGATATGAGGTTAGATGAGGCGATTATATAGGTGGAAGTGGGCAAAAGGCGATCATAATCTTGTTACCTTAATTCGTGGGAGGGTCGATATCAACGTGACAAAGTTTGTTTCCCTAAATAATGTCGTTACCTTAATTAGTGGGAAGGTTGGGATTCGATAGTTTGGAGGCGTAGTCAATTACGGGGATCGATTATTAATGTTGTCCCCTTAATTAGTACAATCAAAGGTACACATTTTTGAATAATTGCCCGCTAATTCATGTTGTTACCTTAATTAGTACTACTCATGTCGTAATACTGCTGCAAATAGAAATTAATTTTCACACCTTATGAGAGGAGATGGACGGAGAGCAAGGTTATTTCACGGCGTTTTTTCGTGGTTACAATGCATTATAATTTCAGTAAACTTAAAATTTGAACCACTACTGACATTCATGAATAATTTGAAAACAAGTATGACATAAACGTCAAATAAAGTTTGCAACAAACATCAAAATGTCTCAGCATGACTTCCAACTTGGACAAATAAGCTAATTGTAAAAATAATGTAATGCCTTTGTTGATTTCAGAGAATATCAACCAGAAGCTTGAGACCACCACCGCGGCTACCACGGAACCATAACACAAACACGTTTTTAACTCTCATATTAGTCTTCTTCACAACCTCCATCCAGTTTGTTGTTATCATGGCACCTCCTTTGCCTTTTCCATTGACCTGTGACTTGCTCATCACCATCTTAATCGTTGCAATTTTAGTATTCGATGAATAAACTTCTATTTCTGCTGGTAGCTGTGTATGCCTAGCAATGTGGTTTAGTGTGAATCCCCTCGAGAAGTACTGCATATAAGATTACAGTCAATTAGAGAATTCAATCAGCTATGTTAGGAAACTGTGAAAATTTTGGTGTGTAATCCAGCGCTTACCATTTTTGCTTTATTCTTCACGACGTTTGATTTTTTGATCGTGCAGACATACGGTGGCTTTCTTGGCATGTGCTTGTCAACTAGCTGTTTCAATGTAGCAAATTGTGCATCATCCATTCTTACGCGATTGGCATACCCGATGAAACCTTCAAAATCATCACCCTCCTCACAGTTAGGACCTGCATACAAAATTATATACATAAACCAGAATATTACAATTTCCTTGGAAAACAAGAGTGTCCTAAATTTGTGTACCTCTTACGATATGCTTTTTGTTCTTCCTCACAGCAGCACCGCAACGCCGTGGGCTAACACGTTGTGCCACCTAGCAAAGTGTATAACACATACAACAGATGAGTTCTTGTGTGGAATACTCAAGCGTCCCGGATATAGAGATCTAACTAGTGGCGATTAGTGCAAATCTTTGTGATAAAATAAGGAGGGGACAATCGATTATTTACCCAAACGTTAATCTGCCCTGGATGATCTAACCATAGTTGTAGATTACACATTAAGGACATGGCGGCCTAAGGACATTATATATACTTGTGTTTATGATCTACCCGAAAGGGGTTTTCGGAGAACTAGAATCTGTTAAGTACGTATAATCTAATAAGTATGAAGCGCCGACTCTATCCAATGAGATTTTGGATGTGTTGATCTGGTCGATTCCCATGGCGGCCTCCCATACCTAATTTGCGATCTATCTCGACGACAAGTCAAATAATATTACGACAGGTGAAAGTCTTGACATACCTGATCCATGGCAAAGGGGTGCCGTCGATGATCAACACTAGTTCTCTCAGATGAACAGGTGAAAGATGTTGCTTGGTCGGCCGCCCAGGCGTCGCTGAGATGAAACGGTGTGAAAAGACGACGATGATATAGTTCGTGGGGGTGTGGGTTACCCGTGATGGGTAGTACGTGTTGCCGCAAATTACGCCCTGCACAATTAAAGTTGTTAACTAATATGTTGGGTGGGTGGGCTTGATCGTTTCGTGCCGGAAATTCGATTCGTGGGCCGGATCATCGTCCAAGCAAGGCAGCCTTTGTTTAATTTTTTTTCTTTTTTATATTTAAGAGGGAAAATATAGGGTTTTAGGACAAAACATGCACTTTTGGAGCAAATCAAGTGGCTGGGGATGCCAGGGTGAGGCCACACTTGGCACATGGGTGCACCAATGCATGCCCCACACTTCTACCCTTGGAATTTACATGAATAATATGGGGTAGACCATGGTGAGTTGCACCCAGACACCCCAAATATAGGGTTTTAGGCCAAAACATGCACTTTTGGGGCAAATCAAGTGGCCGGGGATGCCGGGGTGAGGCCACACTTGGCACATGGGTGCACCAATGCATGCCCCACACTGCCACCCTTGGAATTTACATGAATAATATGGGGTAGACCATGGTGAGTTGCACCCAGACACCCCAAATATAGGGTTTTAGGCCAAAACATGCACTTTTGGGGCAAATCAAGTGGTCGGGGATGCCAGGGTGAGGCCACACTTGGCACATGGGTGCACCAATGCATGCCCCACACTGCCACCCTTGGAATTTACATGAATAATATGGGGTAGACCATGGTGAGTTGCACCCGGACACCCCAAATATAGGGTTTTAGGCCAAAACATGCACTTTTGGGGCAAATCAAGTGGCTGGGGATGCCAGGGTGAGGCCACACTTGGCACATGGGTGCACCAATGCATGCCCCACACTGCCACCCTTGGAATTTACATGAATAATATGGGGTAGACCATGGTGGGTTGCACCCAGACACCCCAAATATAGGGTTTTAGGCCAAAACATGCACTTTTGGGGCAAATCAAGTGGTCGGGGATGCCGGGGTGAGGCCACACTTGGCACATGGGTGCACCAATGCATGCCCCACACTGCCACCCTTGGAATTTACATGAATAATATGGGGTAGACCATGGTGAGTTGCACCCGGACACCCCAAATATAGGGTTTTAGGCCAAAACATGCACTTTTGGGGCAAATCAAGTGGCTGGGGATGCCGGGGTGAGGCCACACTTGGCACATGGGTGCACCAATGCATGCCCCACACTGCCACCCTTGGAATTTACATGAATAATATGGGGTAGACCATGGTGGGTTGCACCCAGACACCCCAAATATAGGGTTTTAGGCCAAAACATGCACTTTTGGGGCAAATCAAGAGGGCGGGGATGCCGGGGTGAGGCCACACTTGGCACATGGGTGCACCAATGCATGCCCCACACTGCCACCCTTGGAATTTACATGAATAATATGGGGTAGACCATGGTGAGTTGCACCCAGACACCCCAAATATAGGGTTTTAGGCCAAAACATGCACTTTTGGGGCAAATCAAGTGGCTGGGGATGCCAGGGTGAGGCCACACTTGGCACATGGGTGCACCATTGCATGCCCCACACTGCCACCCTTGAAATTTACATGAATAATATGGGGTAGACCATGGTGAGTTGCACCCAGACACCCCAAATATAGGGTTTTAGGCCAAAACATGCACTTTTGGGGCAAATCAAGTGGCCGGGGATGCCAGGGTGAGGCCACACTTGGCACATGGGTGCACCAATGCATGCCCCACACTGCTACCCTTGGAATTTACATGAATAATATGGGGTAGACCATGGTGGGTTGCACCCAGACACCCCAAATATAGGGTTTTAGGCCAAAACATGCACTTTTGGGGCAAATCAAGTGGCTGGGGATGCCGGGGTGAGGCCACACTTGGCACATGGGTGCACCAATGCATGCCCCACACTGCCACCCTTGGAATTTACATGAATAATATGGGGTAGACCATGGTGGGTTGCACCCAGACACCCCAAATATAGGGTTTTAGGCCAAAACATGCACTTTTGGGGCAAATCAAGTGGCTAGGGATGCCAGGGTGAGGCCACACTTGGCACATGGGTGCACCAATGCATGCCCCACACTGCCACCCTTGGAATTTACATGAATAATATGGGGTAGACCATGGTGAGTTGCACCCAGACACCCCAAATATAGGGTTTTAGGCCAAAACATGCACTTTTGGGCAAATCAAGTGGCCGGGGATGCCAGGGTGAGGCCACACTTGGCACATGGGTGCACCAATGCATGCCCCACACTGCCACCCTTGGAATTTACATGAATAATATGGGGTAGACCATGGTGGGTTGCACCCGGACACCCCAAATATAGGGTTTTAGGCCAAAACATGCACTTTTGGGGCAAATCAAGTGGTCGGGGATGCCAGGGTGAGGCCACACTTGGCACATGGGTGCACCAATGCATGCCCCACACTGCTACCCTTGGAATTTACATGAATAATATGGGGTAGACCATGGTGGGTTGCACCCAGACACCCCAAATATAGGGTTTTAGGCCAAAACATGCACTTTTGGGGCAAATCAAGTGGCCGGGGATGCCGGGGTGAGGCCACACTTGGCACATGGGTGCACCAATGCATGCCCCACACTGCCACCCTTGGAATTTACATGAATAATATGGGGTAGACCATGGTGGGTTGCACCCGGACACCCCAAATATAGGGTTTTAGGCCAAAACATGCACTTTTGGGGCAAATCAAGTGGCTGGGGATGCCAGGGTGAGGCCACACTTGGCACATGGGTGCACCAATGCATGCCCCACACTGCCACCCTTGGAATTTACATGAATAATATGGGGTAGACCATGGTGGGTTGCACCCGGACACCCCAAATATAGGGTTTTAGGCCAAAACATGCACTTTTGGGGCAAATCAAGTGGCTGGGGATGCCAGGGTGAGGCCACACTTGGCACATGGGTGCACCAATGCATGCCCCACACTGCCACCCTTGGAATTTACATGAATAATATGGGGTAGACCATGGTGAGTTGCACCCGGACACCCCAAATATAGGGTTTTAGGCCAAAACATGCACTTTTGGGGCAAATCAAGTGGTCGGGGATGCCAGGGTGAGGCCACACTTGGCACATGGGTGCACCAATGCATGCCCCACACTGCCACCCTTGGAATTTACATGAATAATATGGGGTAGACCATGGTGGGTTGCACCCAGACACCCCAAATATAGGGTTTTAGGCCAAAACATGCACTTTTGGGGCAAATCAAGTGGCTGGGGATGCCAGGGTGAGGCCACACTTGGCACATGGGTGCACCAATGCATGCCCCACACTGCTACCCTTGGAATTTACATGAATAATATGGGGTAGACCATGGTGGGTTGCACCCAGACACCCCAAATATAGGGTTTTAGGCCAAAACATGCACTTTTGGGGCAAATCAAGTGGTCGGGGATGCCAGGGTGAGGCCACACTTGGCACATGGGTGCACCAATGCATGCCCCACACTGCCACCCTTGGAATTTACATGAATAATATGGGGTAGACCATGGTGAGTTGCACCCGGACACCCCAAATATAGGGTTTTAGGCCAAAACATGCACTTTTGGGGCAAATCAAGTGGCTGGGGATGCCAGGGTGAGGCCACACTTGGCACATGGGTGCACCAATGCATGCCCCACACTGCTACCCTTGGAATTTACATGAATAATATGGGGTAGACCATGGTGGGTTGCACCCAGACACCCCAAATATAGGGTTTTAGGCCAAAACATGCACTTTTGGGGCAAATCAAGTGGCTGGGGATGCCAGGGTGAGGCCACACTTGGCACATGGGTGCACCAATGCATGCCCCACACTGCCACCCTTGGAATTTACATGAATAATATGGGGTAGACCATGGTGAGTTGCACCCGGACACCCCAAATATAGGGTTTTAGGCCAAAACATGCACTTTTGGGGCAAATCAAGTGGCTGGGGATGCCAGGGTGAGGCCACACTTGGCACATGGGTGCACCAATGCATGCCCCACACTGCCACCCTTGGAATTTACATGAATAATATGGGGTAGACCATGGTGGGTTGCACCCAGACACCCCAAATATAGGGTTTTAGGCCAAAACATGCACTTTTGGGGCAAATCAAGTGGCTGGGGATGCCAGGGTGAGGCCACACTTGGCACATGGGTGCACCATTGCATGCCCCACACTGCCACCCTTGGAATTTACATGAATAATATGGGGTAGACCATGGTGGGTTGCACCCAGACACCCCAAATATAGGGTTTTAGGCCAAAACATGCACTTTTGGGGCAAATCAAGTGGCCGGGGATGCCAGGGTGAGGCCACACTTGGCACATGGGTGCACCAATGCATGCCCCACACTGCCACCCTTGGAATTTACATGAATAATATGGGGTAGACCATGGTGGGTTGCACCCAGACACCCCAAATATAGGGTTTTAGGCCAAAACATGCACTTTTGGGGCAAATCAAGTGGCTGGGGATGCCAGGGTGAGGCCACACTTGGCACATGGGTGCACCAATGCATGCCCCACACTGCCACCCTTGGAATTTACATGAATAATATGGGGTAGACCATGGTGAGTTGCACCCGGACACCCCAAATATAGGGTTTTAGGCCAAAACATGCACTTTTGGGGCAAATCAAGTGGTCGGGGATGCCGGGGTGAGGCCACACTTGGCACATGGGTGCACCAATGCATGCCCCACACTGCCACCCTTGGAATTTACATGAATAATATGGGGTAGACCATGGTGGGTTGCACCCGGACACCCCAAATATAGGGTTTTAGGCCAAAACATGCACTTTTGGGGCAAATCAAGTGGTCGGGGATGCCAGGGTGAGGCCACACTTGGCACATGGGTGCACCAATGCATGCCCCACACTGCCACCCTTGGAATTTACATGAATAATATGGGGTAGACCATGGTGGGTTGCACCCGGACACCCCAAATATAGGGTTTTAGGCCAAAACATGCACTTTTGGGGCAAATCAAGTGGCTGGGGATGCCATGGTGAGGCCACACTTGGCACATGGGTGCACCAATGCATGCCCCACACTGCCACCCTTGGAATTTACATGAATAATATGGGGTAGACCATGGTGGGTTGCACCCAGACACCCCAAATATAGGGTTTTAGGCCAAAACATGCACTTTTGGGGCAAATCAAGTGGTCGGGGATGCCAGGGTGAGGCCACACTTGGCACATGGGTGCACCAATGCATGCCCCACACTGCCACCCTTGGAATTTACATGAATAATATGGGGTAGACCATGGTGAGTTGCACCCACACACCCCAAATATAGGGTTTTAGGCCAAAACATGCACTTTTGGGGCAAATCAAGTGGCTGGGGATGCCAGGGTGAGGCCACACTTGGCACATGGGTGCACCAATGCATGCCCCACACTGCCACCCTTGGAATTTACATGAATAATATGGGGTAGACCATGGTGGGTTGCACCCAGACACCCCAAATATAGGGTTTTAGGCCAAAACATGCACTTTTGGGGCAAATCAAGTGGTTGGGGATGCCAGGGTGAGGCCACACTTGGCACATGGGTGCACCATTGCATGCCCCACACTGCCACCCTTGGAATTTACATGAATAATATGGGGTAGACCATGGTGGGTTGCACCCAGTACACCCCAAATATAGGGTTTTAGGCCAAAACATGCACTTTTGGGGCAAATCAAGTGGCTGGGGATGCCAGGGTGAGGCCACACTTGGCACATGGGTGCACCAATGCATGCCCCACACTGCCACCCTTGGAATTTACATGAATAATATGGGGTAGACCATGGTGAGTTGCACCCAGACACCCCAAATATAGGGTTTTAGGCCAAAACATGCACTTTTGGGGCAAATCAAGTGGCTGGGGATGCCAGGGTGAGGCCACACTTGGCACATGGGTGCACCAATGCATGCCCCACACTGCCACCCTTGGAATTTACATGAATAATATGGGGTAGACCATGGTGAGTTGCACCCACACACCCCAAATATAGGGTTTTAGGCCAAAACATGCACTTTTGGGGCAAATCAAGTGGCTGGGGATGCCGGGTGAGGCCACACTTGGCACATGGGTGCACCAATGCATGCCCCACACTGCTACCCTTGGAATTTACATGAATAATATGGGGTAGACCATGGTGGGTTGCACCCAGACACCCCAAATATAGGGTTTTAGGCCAAAACATGCACTTTTGGGGCAAATCAAGTGGCTGGGGATGCCAGGGTGAGGCCACACTTGGCACATGGGTGCACCAATGCATGCCCCACACTGCTACCCTTGGAATTTACATGAATAATATGGGGTAGACCATGGTGGGTTGCACCCAGACACCCCAAATATAGGGTTTTAGGCCAAAACATGCACTTTTGGGGCAAATCAAGTGGATGGGGATGCCAGGGTGAGGCCACACTTGGGACATGGGTGCACCAATGCATGCCCCACACTGCTACCCTTGGAATTTACATGAATAATATGGGGTAGACCACGGTGAGTTGCACCCAGACACCCCAAATATAGGGGTTTAGGCCAAAACATGCACTTTTGGGGCAAATCAAGTGGCTGGGGATGCCAGGGTGAGGCCACACTTGGCACATGGGTGCACCAATGCATGCCCCACACTGCTACCCTTGGAATTTACATGAATAATATGGGGTAGACCATGGTGAGTTGCACCCGGACACCCCAAATATAGGGTTTTAGGCCAAAACATGCACTTTTGGGGCAAATCAAGTGGCTGGGGATGCCAGGGTGAGGCCACACTTGGCACATGGGTGCACCAATGCATGCCCCACACTGCCACCCTTGGAATTTACATGAATAATATGGGGTAGACCATGGTGAGTTGCACCCGGACACCCCAAATATAGGGTTTTAGGCCAAAACATGCACTTTTGGGGCAAATCAAGTGGTTGGGGATGCCAGGGTGAGGCCACACTTGGCACATGGGTGCACCATTGCATGCCCCACACTGCCACCCTTGGAATTTACATGAATAATATGGGGTAGACCATGGTGGGTTGCACCCAGACACCCCAAATATAGGGTTTTAGGCCAAAACATGCACTTTTGGGGCAAATCAAGTGGTGGGGGATGCCAGGGTGAGGCCACACTTGGCACATGGGTGCACCAATGCATGCCCCACACTGCTACCCTTGGAATTTACATGAATAATATGGGGTAGACCATGTTGAGTTGCACCCAGACACCCCAAATATAGGGTTTTAGGCCAAAACATGCACTTTTGGGGCAAATCAAGTGGTTGGGGATGCCAGGGTGAGGCCACACTTGGCACATGGGTGCACCAATGCATGCCCCACACTTCTACCCTTGGAATTTACATGAATAATATGGGGTAGACCATGGTGAGTTGCACCCAGACACCCCAAATATAGGGTTTTAGGCCAAAACATGCACTTTTGGGGCAAATCAAGTGGCTGGGGATGCCAGGGTGAGGCCACACTTGGCACATGGTTTGGATAGCTAACAAGAGATAGTTTTTTCTGTTTATTTTTTTAGCACAAGGATTGTCGTGCACACAATTATTAACTTAATGCATATTTACATCATCTACTAGCAACAAAGTCACAATAAAAATAGAAATAGCTAATAAAACAAAACATTTAGTTGATAGCACACTCCTCCGCTAAAACATGAGAGAGGTCTGGAAAACAAAACGTCGACCGTCCATCTAAGTGCATCTAACGCTACGGTGCTGAACTGCATCCGTTGGATCGGTCTTCTAGAAGGAATCAACGGGCTATCCGCGAGAGCGACGATTTGGCGACGTGATTGGCTAGCGTTTTTTTTTCTTCCAGCGTCTCGCGGTTTGGCAGGAGACGTCGAAATATCCGTTGGGCTCTGGCTCGCGCGTCCACGCATGCCATCGTCGAACGAGCCCGTCTAGGCCTGCCATGCATGCGCAGCGATCCACCACGTTGCGTGTGTTGCCATGCATGCGAGGTGCTCGCCTCGTGCATGCGCTCATTGCAGTCGTCGCTCCGTCGCAGAAACGCTGAAACGCTGAGACGCGGAGTGCAGATGTGTCGCATGGCAGTGGTAACAGCTCCACGCGCGGGCGTGTCGGTCGGTCGGGTTTTTCCGTCATGCTAAAAAAGGTAGGGTTCACACGCGCAGTTCTGTATCCACGCGCCGAATTAATTGACACACTAAAAACCGTGCGCCGCTTTGGATGCCGTCCTGCTTTTCAATGTGCAGTTAGTGGATAAGGAAACCAGCTCACAAGCCCCCTCACCTCACCCATCCACGCGACCACGCCTATTTAAAGCCACCATTGTGCTCACTCTTCCTCACACTCATTCAAATCCATCTCCCATCCCATCTAACGCGCGGCCTCCAAATCCAATACACGCCACATCTCAAGGGGATCGCCACAATGCAGTTCAACGGCCCTACGTTCCGCCGCCCTGCAACCGTGCCGGAGAGACAGTACCCGGCCGGAGTCGTCTGCGACAACCAGCTGCGCGTGTGGGCCATATCGAGGTGGAGGGACCCAACGGAGCTAGCTTCAGTCTTCCTCTCTGCCGGCTACCGCCACCTCCCTCCGGGCTCGCCACGCATGTTCGAGCTTGAGGAGTACTACGATGGCAACACCGGCCACGTCATCGGCCTCTTCGTAACTTTCGCCAACAGGTTCGACGCTCACCGTCTGCTCGGGCAGGTGTTTTGGTGCGGGTGCGAGTTCATCGCATTCACCAACTACAACATCTTCACCAACTTCTACGCCATCTTCCCCAACCCGGGCAACATGCACTGCCTCCCCTACATCATGCCGGAGGACGACGAGTGATCCTTACAAGGAGGAGCCAAGGAGGATGATATGACGGCGTTGTCACTCTTGTTTTTCTAGTTTTTATGTGTTTTATTATCTAAGTCTTGTAAGGCAGCTATCGTGTCCCTGTCGTGCTAGTGGATGTGTTTTGTAAACATGCATGATCCTGTTAAGTAATGATGAACCGTGTTGGCCGCTTAATCGCAGAAAAATGCATGGTTAATCATGTGATCCACAAACTAAGTAAAAAACAAACAATGCAAGTACAAATTTGTAGCAATATATCTTGCCGAGAGTACACTACTTCTAAATCCTTTATTTCATATTACAAATTTAGTTCTTATAACCCAAGAGTACAATTACAATACCCGGAAGAATCGCTATAATCCGAAGCATTGACACAATTTCGTTCAGCTTCATTACAATTATTTTCTTCAGGTGCTTCATGTCCTTGTTTAGTGCATCTTGCTTCGTAGTTCTCCATCTCCTCCGTTTTCTTCAACCACTTCTCCTTCTAGGGGAATCAGCATAGGTGAGTTTGGTGGAACAATACCCTTCTTCACGAGCAGATCTGCGTACTTTTCAATCCAATACCGAAGTTGCATCCTCCTCTAACCGGCTAGAAATAACGAACATTAATCATACTTACAATTTTGGCATAAGTCCCGATGATAATAGACGGATATTGAATAACATTAAAAACATCTTACATTGTGATTATTGCACCCGACGAAATCGCCGGCGTTGGACGTTGTGGAGGCTGTTTTCCTCTCCACGACGCGCCACCGGCAGCTCGTGCACTTGATCATAGGGAGAGGACCATAACTTGGGTGCCGGATTATAGTGGCCGAGCTCGAGGAAGACATGACTTTGCCGGCGGCACGACGTTCGATCTAGAGTAGATGAAGTCGTAGGTAGAGGCGTTGAAGGGGAATTGTAGGGTTTCTACCTTGCTCTCGTTCTTAATAAAGCGTCCTTTACTTCTGGGCCCGGGCCGCACGGCTAATCTAATGGCCCATCCGTTAATGGTCAACGCACCGCGCGCGCAATTACCCCACGTCCTTCGTGCGATGAAGGAAACTACCATAACTTGACGCACGATAATCACGAAGATTGGCGGGGTAAGCTCGTCTTCCACATTTTTTAGGCGCCAGCACTCTCGCCCAACGCCGCCGCCATCCGTGAGATCCGACTACCGCCGCCTCCCTCCCCATCCCCTTATCGGCGAGAAAGCCTCCTCTAGCTGCTCACAAGACATGCAAACATCGAGGTATTGCCTTGCCTTATTGCTTGTATGCAGTACGTGTTCTTTGTTTGGGATGTTTCTGTACGTATGATATCCTTATAGCTTTTGTGATTATGGTGAGATCATAGGCAGTAATCGATGTCAATATAATTGTTCTTTGAATTTTAGATCTTAACACTTGTTAGTGGAAATTTTTGTTCAACGCAAATCATCGCTTTGATAAAGATAGCGGATAGAATTATGATCTAAGAAAAAATATCCGGCCCTTTCATACGTAACATAAATATGACTTTAGAAATTATGTTGCATGGCATTATACTTGCACACAAATTTTGACATTTATCTACTCGTTTTTATGAACAGTAAGTTGAAAATTGGTGTGTGCGATGTGGATCGTTGGGTGGGCTTTGTAACAAGAATGACACAAGCTCAGCGATGTAAACTCGCCGAAGCTGATTTACAAAGCTTGATTCACATGAAGAGTATAAGTCCACGATCGTCTATACTTAGCCTCATGTTTAAGGCATTTGACGCAGAGTCAGAAACATTCAACTTGCAAAAAGATCAACCCTCGATTACTATAAAAGGAGTCGATGTGGAGGAAATTTTTGGTCTCAAGGACAAAGCAGCAGATGGGCTGGATATTGACACCATCCTTTATGAGGATGGGGAATATGCAGAAAATGATATACCATCTCGTTTTCTGAACAAGTCCACCGGCAGTCTGAGTATTGATGGATTGATCTCGGACGCAATCAAGAGCGGATTAGCCGACGATGACTTCCTTCGAAGAGCTGTTCTTGTGGCCCTTGGTACAGTTCTTGCACCACAGTCCAGCAAAACAGTTCCGTTGGAGTATTGGACAATTGTTAAGTACGTGTCACGTTTGAAGAATATGAACTTCAATGGTTTCACACGTTCTTATTTAATTAACAATATAAAGAAACTGCAAAGTGAACATGAGATGGTGCAATGGCCCCGCGGCAACCTAGCCCCGCTTCAGGTATATTTGTCCTCACCACGTCCATTCTCTTAAAAAAAATCCAACAATGTATAAAGGTGTTTAACTGTTGTGCCAACATATGCAGTATATTTACTATGAAAAAGTGCACCCAACTGGTTCACAATTGACGTCATCAAAGCCGTTGATGAGGAACTGGACAGAAGAAGAGGCGAGTAAGAGAGACAACATTGAATACCAACATGGACGAGGAACAGGCTTGGTAAGTTTTCTCTTACTCATGTACTATTATCTTCATCATTTCATGTGGACTTACATCATCACTTCATGTGGACTTACATCATCACTTCATGTGCATTCCTTCTAGATTGACGACGACATATCTCGCTAACCACGAAGGGAGGTGATCCACACACCTGACGTTCCTCCAAGATCAAAGAGGAAGCAAAGTAAAAGAGCTAAAGCTTCAGGTTCAGTGGATGATTCAAGAATGGAGGTCATGGTTGAGCAGATTCTGATTAAACTGACCAATCACATAGACACATCACTAAGCAAACATATGGACAAAGTTGCAGACGTATCTGCTCAGGTGACATGGACTATTTTTTGTATGCTTCTATCTGCTGAAATGCATCTCTACACAGCATGACATTAATTACCTTCTGAATTTTGTTCTGCAGAAAGTCCTAAAAATGCTTAACGCGAAAGGAGTTGCGTACAGGGCAGGCAAGGCTGACATGTCTGATGACGAAGATCAGGAGGTGGAAGACAAAAAAGAAGGAGCGGCCTCCACACCTAGCCATGGCGTCCTTCCGCCTAAAGATTTCATGGACTTTGACGACATCAAGTCAGACGGCACTGCATCATTTTTGAATTCAGTTAAGGATCAACATGACGATGAATTGGAAGATGCAAGTAAGAAGAGTGAGCCAATGGATGATTCGAACTTCGTGACACCCACCGACAAGAAGAAGATCGCTAATGCCGGGTACACGACACCGCGCCTAAGCACGGAGACACCCCCGAAGTACCCATAATCATCGACGACAAGGCTACACCCGAATCGTCCCGCTCGGCAACTATTGATTTAACTCTTCCGGATGCATTAGAAGAATTTGATAGCTTGAACACGATCTGCCGGAAAGCGATAGAAAGTGGGAAGAAGGAGGAGAAAAAGATGATGTATGTGGCAAAAAGGAGGAGAAAAAGGAAGATGTCTCTGGGAAGCGCAAACGCAGAGCTCCTCGCAAATTAAGTTCCCCAAGCATTGTGATGACCGAGAACTGTCCTAAACGGTTTCCACGCGCAATCAGAAAAGGTATATTTTCTGAAATATTTTGCACTATATCAAGGAATCTTGTTCACATAATTAACTATATATGGTTGTTGTCGATAGGTCCCGATGCTTTGTTCAACAACGAATATGCCACGGACGGATCAAATCCGCCGACACCGGAGATAATTGACGCGGCTGCCGAGTATATTCGGATAATATGCAAATCTACAAAAAAAACGGCAGAAGTAAGACTGTGTACGAGAATGAAGACGGGACTGTGGCGAGGGCTGATTTTCTTAAACCTATCCTTGACCGTGGATGGCTGTGCGGCACTGTAAGTCCAACAACCGATGTCATCCTTCTATTTCTCCTAGGCTTGAATATATATGTGCTCTGGAGTGATCACCTGTTTGAATTATATGCAGGTCATTGAGTGTTACTTGGCTGAGCTGAGATTAAAATTGAAGGATAGGACAATATGCCCTGCCTGGAGGGCAAATTCTATAGTCGAAAATCGACCGAGAAGGCAGCGATGGAAAAAGAAAAACCTTGACACGACGGATATTGCAGTAAATGTCCAGTTGCTACGAAAGATGCGAGCTGGAATATTTTGGCACTAACAAGGTAATGATTGCTTGTACATTATTAAGTGAGAGGTTTCAAAATTAACTATTAATGCATTAATTATTAACTATGTATTTTTTGTAGGCTTATTTCTCGGTTAACATTTCCAAATGCCACTGGGTCACCGTCGTCATGCACAGTGACAAGAAGGAATTTCAGGTGCTAGACTCGTTATGGCGCCTTGAGCAGAGCAAGAATTTTGTGGAAAAGCTGGTATGACTTTTGATCACGGAATGTAAGACCACCTTTTGGTACTCAGTGCACTGTACTTAAATTTTATGCTTCACAGAGAGAAGAAATCTTGAAGGACGTCGAGTTTGCGAACAATGAGATATCAAGAAAGAAGTATCCAGACGTTTCGAAATGGGAAATTAGAAGATACCCAATACCTATGCAAACTGATACGTGAGTCTACCGTTAATCTTACGCCATTACTATTGATGCCTATATGCAGATAGTTTACCTCTGATCTATATGCAGGAACTCATGTGGACTGTTCCTGTTAGCATGTATGGAGCACTGGGATGGAGATAAACTAACGGCCGAATTTTCGCAGGTTACCTCTTATCTATAGTATCTTTGTTACACACATGTTTATCTCTCCCGGTAATCTAAACTACATAATAATTGTTGCAGGAAACGATAAACAAGAACAGGAATATGACTGCCGCCAAAATTATAATGGCAGAATCAAACATGCACGAGAAGGCGAAGAAGGATGTCCTTGACATCGCGGCGAAAGCACGTGCGTAAAAAACATTATCAGATATTATTTGCACTAGTTGTAATGCTAGGGTGGATTTGTGTCCGGAAGGTCTCATAGACCTGTAGAACTTTTTTACTTTGGGTGTTGAACTTATTTGGGGTTGATGTTATTTGTTCCACAATGAGATAAGTACTTTTTTGCACGATAAAAAGTACGGATAAGTAATTCAACCTTTCGCACGTACATAATTCAAACGAGTAGCACACGACATGACATAGAAAAAGCGGGAAACATAACAAACACATGTTAAAACTAATGAAACTAAACATGACCATCCTCAAGTAGCCCCGGCAGCTTCACCGCCATCGTGAACTTCACTCCTCCTCCTCCTCCTCCTCCTCTTCGTCGAAGTTGTAGGGAAGGGTGTGCATCATGTTGCGCGTGGGAAAGTGGCACTCAAAGTTGGTGTAGATGTTGAACGTAGTGAATGCTATGAACTCGCAGCCGCACCAAAAGACTTTGCCGAGGAGCTCGTACGCGTCGTAGCGGTTGGTGAAGGTGACCGTGAGGAACAAGAGGAAGGCGCGCGTGTGGTCACGGGCCTCGTCGAGGCGAAACATCACCGGCGCGTCCGAAGGGAGGTGGGCAAAGCCGGCGGTGAGGAACGCGCGGGCGAGCTCGACCGGTCCCCTCCACCTGGAGATGGCCCACACGCGGAGTGTGTTCTCCACGACGACGCCCGCCGGGTAGCGTCGCTCGGGCACGGTAGGAGGCCGACGGAAGACCGGTGCGTTGAACCGCATCCTACCGGTGCGTTGCAAGGTCTTGGGTGGGGATTAGCTTCAAGTGGAGAATATATGGATTGTGTGTCGCGCCGAGTGGAGAGGGAAAGAGGGGGTATAAATAGGGCGCCAAATCGATCAATTACAATGAGGCGCGCCTTACAATGAAACGTCGCGCGTGTGTGTATCCGTGTCAATGCGGTGCGCCCGATTCGGTCTTCCTTTATTGCTCCGAATCGTCGACCATAAATGGCTCGAATCGTCGTCCGCCTCGCCGAGCGCTCGAGTTGGTGCGGCGCATGCATGGCGAAGTCCGCGACGGGACAAAACCGTGCAACGGTCCGAACCACGTCTCCTCCCTAGACTAATCATACTGCGGAGTGAGCCTCTCGCGGATCGCCGTCGCTCAGCAGATCGCAGCCGTGCACGGCCTCCATCCAACGGCGTAGAGCTAGGTATTGTAGGGCCCGCCCGGAGTCGCTTCGACCGCCACGTGAGAATGGCCATTCCTCGGCTCCCGAGCGGCCGCCGCCCACCTCTGCCAATGAAGTTATGGCGCGCCTGAAGTTATTGGCGACGCCACGCGTGCCCATCAGCCGCCGCCCACCTCTGCCAATGAAGCTATTGGCGACGCCACGCGTGCCCATCAGCCGCCGCCCACCTCTGCCAATGAATTTATTGGCGACGCCACGCGTGCACAGCGGCCGCCGCCGACCACGGTTGCCTGGGGCATTATATAGCGGCGCTCGTTCGGCTGCCTCATCTACTCCCGCACAAACCCTAGCCGCCGCAGAACCTGCACCGTAGCGCAGCCCACCCACAAGCCCACGAAGGAATCCATGGCTGGTTTTGGTGGGCGGCGAGGCGGTCGAGGCCGTCGAGGCCGAGGGCGCGGTCGCCGTGCTGGAGCAGCATCACCCAGCCGCTCGTCGTCGCCAGCGCCGTCATTGTCTTCGGAGGAGGCGACGTGCTTCGAATTCATCCTACGCATCGACCAGGACCCTCTCGGCATCAAGCGGCTTCCGGACAAGTTCGCCGAGTTCGTCGATGGCGTCGAGCCGGCAGAGTTGCAGCTACGGGAGGCGAGCTGCAACTTTCGTCGATGGCGTGTCGAGGTATTGTTCGACGGCCGGGGCAAGATGTACCCGCACACCGGGTGGGACAAGTTCGCCCGCTACCTCGATCTCGAACCCGGCTGCCAGCTTATCTTCTGCTACGACGGGGATGGCGACATGGTCGTCAAAGTGTTCGACGGCACATCCTGCCGGAGATACTACCACATCGGCGAATCAAGCTCGAGCACCGACAGTTAGATATTTTCGAGTGTTCTTTCTTTGCAGCGAAAATGGCCACCGGCCAATAGAACCACTAGTGTACGTTTCCAACCTGGGTGTCTGGGAGTGTTCTTTCTTGGCAGCGAACACAGGAAACACCCGAGGACGACACTAGTTAGGTTTCCTCATTTTTCAATGTTCTAATCTTGTTTTAAACTATGTAATGGTTTGTGTAATGTTCGTATCTGTGTTTAAATGAAAAAGAGAAAAAAATTAGGTAAAAGTTATTGGTTTCCAAAATTTGTGAAGTTTTTTATTTATTTCAATTTTTGTGATAGTAAACCTATAAATTTCTGTTAAATTCAGGCGAAAAAAAGTTGACAGATAAAGCCATGGCCCATGAGTTCCCTCCCCGCGTGCATTGGCCCGTTACATGTCTGACAGCCTAGTTTTTTAATTTTTCTTTAAATCTGCAGCACATCCGGTTAAATTGAAAAAATTCAAAAAAGTTTTAACCAACGGATTATGTTCACAAAAACGTGTGACATATTGGGTAAAAAAACTGGATTTTTTTTCGAAGGTCGAAAAATCGACTAGCTTAGAAAAAGTGGTTTGATGTAACCCAAACGATTCCGTTTCTAAGAATGTGGATTTTTCGACCTTCGAGAAACGCTCCAGAAATTTTTGCACACACTCGTATCCATTCTAATACGAAGTGTGAAGGTTTTTTCAATTTTTGAATTTCTGTGAAAATAAACAATTAAATTTCAGTTAAATTCGAGTTGAAAAAAAAACAAAAGAAAACTAGAGAACCCTGATGGATGGGCCATGAGTGTTCCTTCCCCGCGTCCATGCTCCACGTTAATGGGCTTAGTAGAAACCGCGTTACATGTCTTTCGGCCTAGCTGATAAGTTTTTTAGTTTTGATTTGAATAAATCTGCAGCACATCTGGTAAAATTCAAAAAATTCAAAAAACGTTTTAACCAACGGATTATGTTCACAAAAACGTGTGACATATTGGGTAAAAAACTGGATTTTTTTTCGAAGGTCGAAAAATCGACTATCTTAGAAAAAGTGGTTTGATGTAACCCAAACGGTTCCGTTTCTAAGAATGTCGATTTTTCGACCTTCGAGAAACGCTCCATAAATTTTTGCACACACTCTCGTATCCATTCTAGGACGAAGTGTGAAGGTTTTTTCAGTTTTTGAATTTCCGTGAAAATAAACTATTAAATTTCAGTTAAATTCGAGTTGAAAAAAAACGAAGAAAACTCGGAGAACCCCGCTGGATGGGCCATGAGTATTCCTTCCCCACGTCCATGCTCCACGTTAATGGGCTTAGTACAAACCGCGTTACATGTCTTTCGGCCTAACTGATAAGTTTTTTAGTTTTGATTTCAATAAATCTGCAGCAAACCTGGTTAAATTCAAAAAATTCAAAAAAAGTTTTAACCAACGGATTATGTTCACAAAAACGTGTGACATATTGGGTAAAAAAACTGGAATTTTTTTCGAAGGTCGAAAAATCGACTAGCTTACAAAAAGTGGTTTGATGTAACCCAAACGGTTCCGTTTCTAAGAATGTGGATTTTTCGACCTTCGAGAAACGCTCCAGAAATTTTTGCACACACTCTCGTATCCATTCTAAGACGAACTGTGAAGGTTTTTTCATTTTTTGAATTTCTGTAAAAATAAACTACTAAATTTCAGTTAAATTCGAATTGGAAAAAAAGACAGAAGAAACTAGAGAACCCAGCTGGATGGGCCATGAGTGTTCCCTACCCACCGCTCCATCGCCTCCCTAAGGACTATAAAAAGGGCCGCCTCTCATCGTCCCTTTCACACACAAACCCTAGAGGCTCTCTCCCCAACCCTTGCCGCCACCGTCTCAACAAGAGTTGACGCCATGGCTGGGAGAGGCGGAGGCCGACGTGGTCGTGGCCGTGGCCGCGGCAGAGCTGCACGCTCGCCGTCGCCTGCCACACCGTCGGCTTCATCGCCGGAGATGGACGTGGAGGGGCCCGTGCTGTTCGAGTTCGTCCTCGTACTCAAGGGCGACCCACGCGGCATCCAGAGACTTCCCGACCCCTTCGCCGTCTATGTCGCCGGCGACGATCGACCGGGCACGCTGCATCCGCGGGAGGCTTCGTCCGGCTTCTACCGGTGGATCGTCGACGTGATATACGACGGGCGCGGCAAGATGTACCTCCACATCGGCTGGGAGAAGTTCGCGCGCCACCACAGACTCGAAGCCGGCTTCATCCTCCTGTTCACCTACTATGGCGACAGGGACTTGAGCGTCAAGGTTTTCGACGAGACGCGCTGCCGCCGGGACAACCACGACAACCACGGCGACAACACCGACGAGGAGGACGACTGATGAAGAGTGTTGTTTCTTCGCAGCGAATACGTGCACGGAAGTTTCGGGTGTTCGCCTCATCCTCCCGCTGGATTTTCCAGTTTGGGTGACCGGGGATTGTTAGCAGTGAACACAGGAAACCTTGGATGCACGGTCTAGTTAGGTTTAGTTTTTTTGCAAAATTTTATATTTGTGTCCACCATGGTTCAAAATATGTATTAGTTTGTGGAAAACCATGTCCCAATTATGTATTAGTTTGTGGAAAACCATGTCCCAATTATGTATTAGTTTGTGGAAATTGAAATGAAAATACCAAAAAAGTATTTTAAAGGTTTCGTGTGTTCACACGAAACCTTCGATGCCAAATCAAGTGGATGGATGTGGATGTGGATGTGGATGGGGTTGCCGTGGTGAGTCCAACCGAGTGCATGGTTATTTCATGTGAGAAACCTAGGAGTGCATGGTCTATTTAGTCAACGTCGAAATAATCACAAGTACACAAATATGTGACTATTTTTTACCTCAAACTCATATGTGACTATTTTTTACTCCTTTCTTACCTGTACCTTCTATGGTAATCAAACTTGTTGATTTTAGATAACATCTCTACGTGGCAATGACTTTGTTATCGAGGGATCGAACAAGTTTAGCTACGGAGACTGAGCAGTCTATGTGAAAAACAATCTATGCATGAGAATAACAAACAAGGCATTCATGCATAACAGTTATAACTAGCATTTATCTAGATAAAAGAGTAACAGTTATAACTAGCATTTATCTAAACAAGGCATTCATGCTTAAAAGTTATAACTAGCATTTATCTAAACAAGGCATTCATGCATAACTGTCATAACTAGCATTTATCTAAGGCGCCTTTATCTAAACAAGCAGGCATTCATGCATAACAGATCATAACTAGCATTTATCTAAACAAGCAGGCATTCATGCATAACACCGGAGATATAAGTTCTTAATTAGTACTAAGAAATTCCATAAGTAGAACTTAAGGTTCTACGTACACACATTAAACCTAAAAGTTCTTAGTTATCCATTACAACCGGACGTAAATAAGCTCCAAGGACATAACATATATACGGGGGCGAGCATCGGGCTGAGGCATGCATGGTAGGTTCAGATGTTGCGACGCCTCTTGAGGATCCCGCCGTAACGGGGAAGGCGAGGACCCAGCAGAAACCTTGCAAGTGCCTCGTGGTCAGCCTTGCCCCGCCACTCGGGGCGCCGTTGCGAGTGTCCATAGCATGCATCTCAAGGGAAGCCAGCGCGCCGTCCTTCACCTTGCAGGGACGAAGGGGCAAGCATGCTTTCCTCCGCACTCGTCTTCGTAATCCGAGACTCGAATCCCTTGACCTGCCTCCGCACGTAGGACTCAAAGTTGTCCTCGTCGACGTCGTCATCCGTGTTGTACCGCAAATAAAGGGGCACATGTGAGGAAGCGGCTAAAGGATGCAGTAACATGGTATGGTATTCACAAAGTTCATATCTTCTTAATATTAACTGCTAAATTTAATGAGTAATTCTTACAATTCATACCCGAGGAACATAGAGAGCAAACTTTAACCATGGGAGTTTGGATACACGATTTACAAACTGTTAAAGATAATGTATTTATGCTTTCTATCTTGGTACAAGATTTACATACCGCCAAGAAAGGACTTTCCACACATTCGGCAAACCCGAAGAGTCACTACTAAGCATGAATAATTTCAAAAATAATAGCTTACTAAGAGTTTCTACGACATCCAAAAACAAATCAACTGTAGGTAGGCATTCTTCAACCACCTAAAATTTCTAGGTTTGCAGGTTGTCAAAAGGCAGTCCATTTTTGGTTACCTTGTCACATATGTTGCTGATTTTGTTTCCTATATTACTTTTTTCATGAAGAAAGCAGTAGCTTTCATTTGAACATATCTTTTATTTTTCTTAGTGGAAGTCCAATTACTATTTTTCTGTTCTGTTTATAATTTGAGCATAAGTTTGAATTTCCTTAGGACTTTATGTTCTTATGCAAGCGGCAGACATAAAGCAGTAGCTGATATAATAAATATTATTTCTGGTTTGTTTGATACATACATCAGGATGTAAATGATGAGTTTTCCATCGGACATAAAAAAGCTTTCCCATAATTCACCGAATCTACAGGGAAACGGGGCAAGGACCTGATCCACAATCAAGGTCTGAAATACCAATACTTTTTCCTTGTTTAACACTTGTCAAGCACATATGTTTAGTATTTATGTCCGTAAAAATTTAGATGTGCCTTATATTGCTTTTCTACACGGTTCAACACTCGTTAACTATGTTTTTCTTGTTTAAAAATTCAAATGAGAGGTCTGTATTAAAAAGTGGTTCTCAAGTCGTTTATCATACATTCTTGCGTATCCAAATCATGGTAAACAAGCAAACCTTCAGCTCTTGACCCATTTCAATCCCCAACGGCAAATAGGCTCATTTCTATATGAAGAAGCTCCAAACCAACTTAGTATGACTGCAACTTTCATTTATATTAGGCAAGTGGCTTATTTAGTAGTTGTATCTTATTTGTTGTTTGAGAATAATTTAGCTGAATCCACAATAGTTTGAATGGTATCGTCTTCTTATAGTGGTACACAGTAATGATTTTAATACAAAGTTTATTGCTTTGGATACAAGATCACAATGGTAGAAGAAGTGCAAGAAAAATGAATGTTTGTTGCTTTGGATACAGATCACAACGGGCATTCAACTAGTAATATTAACTCGCCAATGTTTGTTGCTTTTAATACAAGATCCACTTATTTCCGGACGGAGGGAGTAGATCTAACTCGCAGGGCTCGATGTACTCGAGGACATAGCTGCAGCTACCGGATCGACATAGCATCCACGCGCATCTACTACATCTACTTTGCAGGGGTTACCGGATCCGAGAGGGGAGACATAGATTTACCTCGCAGGGCTGGACGTACGGGCTGGCCTCGTACATGGCGTCGATTTCCTTGTACGCCGCCTCCCTATCGGCAGCGGCGCGAGCAGCAGCAGCAGCCACCGCATCAGCGATGCCGCCCAGATCAGCACCAGCAGCTCCCGCGCCGATGTCCGCCGCCGCAGCAGAAGGCGCAGCCGCTCCCGCTCCAGCTCCAGCTCCCGCTCCCGCTCCCGCAACCGCTCCGGCTCCCGCTCCCGCAACCTCTCCCGCGGCCGCCCCCGCAGCCGCAGCCGCAGCCGCTCCCTCTCCGCCCTCCAAACCAGCAGCAGCCGCGGCTAGGTTCATGTCCATTGCCGGATCTCTGCTTCGCCGAAGAAATGGGAGTGTAGGGAGAGAGGCTTCGTTCGCCGAAGAACTAGGGTTAGGGTTTTCTCTCCTCTGCTTTTTGCCGGAAATGGGGATGGTGGGGAGGGGATGCGGCCGACGGGGGATAAAGTAGTGGACTCTTTTGGACTGTGCGCGTGTGCGTGGACCCGTGTGTGGACCCGTGGGCATTGACGGGCGTGTACGCGGAAGGGGTACGGGCGTGTACGCGGAAGGGGTACGGGCGTGTACGCGGAAGAGGTGTACGGGCGTGTATGTATTCTCGCGGTGATACGCGTACCTCCTCGGGCTAACGGGTCCTGCGGGTTTTGGAGCGGGCATTTCTATACCCGAATCGAAGTTGAAAAGACGATCCTGCCCCTCGCCGCGGAGTAATCTGGGTCGTTCTTGTGTTCCGCTCAACATACCCGTTCGACGTTGGGGGTCTATGGAAGCAGTCGCCTTACATTAATGCTAACCAATTTAGTATGGAAAAAATCAAAAGAAGTTAGCCGCAGGCAGGTTTGATAAATTTTGTTTTTGTAGGTAATATTCGAATGCATCCACATGGTCCTTCATTGGACTCTGATCCTTTTGTTAATTCTTCGGTTGGGAGGTTCATTGACCCTTTATTGGCGTCGTTTTCTGGCACGAGTTCTTCTAATCCTGGTTTGTTTGCTATATTCCTTTAGATTTTAGTTTGTATCTCATATCTTACCTTCTGGTGTATTTATGTTGTTCTCCTATTCATTTATTTGTTTTGTTTGTCTTTTCAATAGTCACCCTGTGGGGAGAATAGGCCGAGAAGTTTGATGCAGAAGATATCCGACAGGCTTCTCTGGAGGAAAACGTGTTTGTGTTGTTCGTAGGTATGAATGTTACTTTATTTTTAGGTACGCGAGTTCCACGAACCCCCTAAGGCAGCATCAGTTATCTAATGCCTTCACTCCCGTTTAAGGCCATCGTTTACAGCATTAACAAGTTCATCATGTGCTTACATAGGGATTTTGGTTTTGCTGGCACGTTAACATACCCATTCCTGAGATAGATGCTCTCTGCGAAAGCTAACCTGCGCTACGCCTTATATTCTATATATTCTTTAAACAATAATCAAGCATGATTTCCATACAACACTTTCTGTAGCCTTCGAGATAAGTGCTATACATAGTAGACTGGGAGAACTTCGACAATGCAAGAATTGAAGCAGCTGAGGTCAGCCTTTAGGACCTATGCAAAGAAGAGAGGGATATTATGGGTGCTCACCATTGTGGACGATCCAAACGACTGGTGGTTCTATGCTTGCAAGGGGTGCTGGAGAAAAATGGTTCAAGCTGGAGTTTCCCGTAGGCCGTAGGTGCCCCAGTTGTTTCACCACGGGCTAACACCGCAGGTATAAATTATGCGTAGACAAACAAGAAGCATGAGACAAATAGCTGTGCCATGTGTATATAACTGGTAAAGAACAGTTGATATATGCAGGTACAGGCTGAAGGTAAGCGCAACAGACGTGGAGCCAAATGCTGAGAGCATTCCCGTCACTGGCCATTCCACGTTCTTCGGCGAGAGGCCGAGAGCAGCACTGCTCTCACGGGCAGAGATGCAGATCTTCTTGCTGCACTTACTCGAGGCTGTCCTAATTTTGTTCCTGCTGCCATTTTGACGACAATTGGCAAGAAGTGCACTATCATCGCTCAAGTAGACAAGGAGACCTACAATGCTGATCCTGGAGTGGTGTTTTTACCATCCCAGAGGCCCAACTGATACATGACTCAGTGCCAGCACTGCCATCTTCTAGCCACTCCAGCCTTACAATAACTTATAAGGTGGCTGTGCCGGCCGATGAGCTCAGCACACTAAACCAGCTCCCAAAAAACAGCAGCCCACAAACAACACACGGAAGAGGTAAATAGTAGCCTAGGTGACTCTCTGTAGACAAGTGACCCGACATGCTCTAATGTTCTTTCTACCAGGACATGGGTGAGGCAACCAAAGACAAGAACAGAAAGAGTACCAACAACAAGAAAGGCCCGGCCAAGACACTCTTGAAGGGAAAGCACAAACATCAGCCTTGCCAGGTTGTTGTGTAGCTCCTCACATTTCATCATACCGAAGCACTGATTCTACATCCTATTTGCATTGCAGACATACATTGCAGGACGAGGCCAGAATAAGCTCACTACTAGGGAAAATCAAGTAAATAAATCAACCACTGGGAGATGAGGCTTCTCATCAGCTTGCCAGCTTATGCTATTAAGCCTATCTTATGTAACAGTATCCAAGATGAATATCTTAGCAGTTTTCTGAGATTGCATACCTAGAACTGTGTGTCTGAGTGGCTGGTGCCTACAGCTCTGTGCATGACTATCTATGTATAATTATCCGGTATCTAGAACTTCATCCACAGAATTATCCGGTATCTAGAACTTCATCCACAGAATTATCCAGCTTAAGATTTAATGAAACGGCAGCTCCTGTCGTTTTATTCGTTATTACTATTATTTCTTTAGGCTGGCTTGCATATACTGCAACAGCTTCATGTGTCGTTGTCCAGCCTACCGACTACTGCATCAGTAACCTCCTGGATGTGCCATCACGTGACGCAGGACTTGCTACAAACTTTTCAGCATTTTTTCTCCTGGTCATTCAAGTCTAAAAAAAAACTGCAGTAGGGCACTGCATCCTAATGCACCAGCCAGCCGCGCCCCTGGATTTAGGCCTAAGATTAACTTATACGCCATCTCTCATATCATTAGACAAAAGGTTAAAATGGCTTACCGCATGAACTGTTTCAGAAACATACAAATGTATGTACCTTATGCTTGGTCCACATTATGCTTCGTTTCTAATGTCAAGTCACTTTGAGATATTTGCAGCCACACACACACAGAGAATTTCTGTACTTCTCCTGCTGTCAGCCATCTCGGATAACTTTTCCTATCTCTCATATCATTAAGAGAGTAATTTTGTGGCACCTCTACTGAACATGGCGCAATGTAGATTGTAATGCTTATAGCTGAATGCTATTTTAGCTTGGTTCCTTATACGTTTATGTACTGCAGCCATTTGACCAGAGATTTTATCTTGCTACGTTTGATGTATTCTCCAGCATGTCCAATACTATAAGTTGTTTCATCAGGAGAGAGTGCGCATGCTAATCTCTCACCATCTGTTTTCTATGGTGCCATATTTACAATTAAGTTAGATTAGAACAAACTTTACTAAACTGCAGGTATAGAGAGCAACAGGGAGAGATCATGAAACACCACCTTGCCAATGCACGACAACAGGCCCTATAGTCGACACTCGATTGGACAAAAAACACAGGTAGCTTATATTCGGTGTGGAGGATTCAGTTTAAGTTCCTGAAAGAGTAATATCAGTCCTAGCTGTGAAATTGCACCAGTGGTCTACTAGATGTGCCATCAAATGATACAAGATTCGGCAACAACATCTGCATATACAACGGCCATTTTAGTTTGCAAAACACCTAGAAAGATACATGTGCAAATCTATGACTGTAAAGCAGCCTAATGTCACAACAAACACGCCACTGAATTCAGTTATGAAGTACATTCTTGCAATCGAATACAGAGGCGTAATTTTTACATATACGCAAACAAAGCAAAAGCTCAGTTGATTTTGCATACAGAGGGCAAACATGCAGTATTTCCTTCTTTTCAGACTATTTCTCCTAGATGAATCCAAAAAAAAACGCCCGCTGTATACGAGCTAACAGGAACAGAAAGATATTCAGACAAAAGAAGCTTACCGTACCAGGCTACCAGCCCATCCATTCATCCCCATGAACTTCGCTTTGGCCCGTGGCCGCCGGAGCAAGAACAAAGCTTCCCGAGCACCGCGGAAACCGCGCCTCCGGCGGCTTTCTTCTACTGCCCTGATTCCCAGACCCATCCGATGGCTTCCAGCCCTCCGCTTGCGCTCTCTTTCACCAACGTACGAGCTGATGCGGCTGCATCAAGCAGCAGCGACCGCCCCAGATCCTGGCTTCCGGCGCATTTTCTGCTTCCCCATCTTTCGCTATCCTCGGTGGCCGCGACCAAACCTCCGCCAGCCGCTCCTACAGATCCTATGGCGAGAGTTCACACTTCACAGCGAGGAGAGCGCCGCCGGAGCATCCTATGGCGAAGAAGAGTGGGTGACAGCGACTTCCTACCGGTCAACTGAGCCACGCGAACCACTTCCTTATTTTGGGACACGACGCGAACCACCCTAATTCTCTCTATTAGTATCATATAGAAGTATGATGATGTTACTATCTCCACAATGCATGGTATCATATACTAGTATTATAGTCTTCATATATTAATTGTTTTGTAGAATCTCAATGTAAATATGTGTACAAGATTTACTTGACATTATTTTTTCTAGTAGTATGTGCTATGATACGGTATCTACCTATGATACTAGTACACTCTCTCTCTTCCTTAATTGCACTGCCACATCAGCATTTTTGCATGCATGAAATGCATGATAGTACCTATGATACTCCCATTGTGGGTAGTCTTACTTTCCTTATTCGTGACAGCGACATCCTTAGGTTCCAAATAGGCCGTAGACGGGGAAATCTACTTTGGCTTATAACTGTAAATGCACCCACTATTCAAAATTATAGTTTAAAATTTCTAAAAATTCTGGAAAAAAAGACCCAGATATTCTATGTTCGCACAGTTTGACGGACAAATACCGCCCATTAATAGATGTCTAATGATTCTTCTAAACTTAAATGTATCTATGCACTAAATGTGTCTAGATACATTTAAATTTAGACAAACTTTTAACATCAAAAGATGAACAGAGGTAGTATTTCTTATGGCCAGTGTAAAATAATAATTTTCGGGGCTCCAAAATAGCTTCTAAGGAGACATTTTTTATATCTTTTTTACATAGTGCATATAAAATGTTTTTTCCCTGCCAAACTTTTGTGAGCTAACATAGAATGTGAGGATGCACACTCAGAATTTTATTTCGGAATTTTCAAATATTTTGAAATAAATTTAAAATACATTTTTTTTATAATAGTAGGTGCATCTAGACATATAATCCAAAACCATATCTGTAGCGCAGGCCAGTCCACACATACCTACAGCGTCCTTTGCATGACTGTAAAAAAAGGGTATCCACTATCCAGGCAGATGTGTTCTAGCCATAGGTACTAGCTCTTTATCCAGCAAATTTTGAAACAAATCCACAGCGTCCTCTTTGCAAGATACAGCATGAACATCTACAGAAACAGCTCCCATTTACCGGCTCCCATTTATTCACTCTTGGCACTCAGTTTTTTAGAAACATATTTTCACTTAGTAGTGCTACCATATATATTCCTTCATATATATCTACCTGCAACATTGAAACCACGGGCGCGGCGTGCGCCGCGCCATACTTCCTAGTACTACTATATCAAAGCTGAAGGCATCTACTAAAACCATGTTTTTTTTGAATTTTTTACACTATTTCCATGATTTTTTTTGGCTAATCAAGGGTTGCCACGCATGTTCTTTTTACTGTAGGTAGAGGCAGGTTCCAGCAGAGGATTACCGATGGTTTTGCTCTTTCCTTTTTCTTCGCAAGTAAAATTAATGGTGATCATATGATTTCCAGTTGCATGTTTTATCATATCCGGTAATCGTGCCTGTCAGTTTAATGTAGTAGTTTTTTTCTCTTCTGTACCCGTAAATTTCGATCTTCCGGTAGATCGTGCATACATCTTGGGATTTCCTTCGCGTGGTAAAAGCGGTCGTATGACCCACCACGAATGAGAAGGTCTAGAATCGAGGCGTCAGGCTCTCTCCCGAGTCTTCTTCTTTTCTTTTTTTTTTTTGCACAAGAAAGGGGGTCTAGAAGACCCAAGATCATCCATTAAGACACGTGACAGGTTACATATTTGCAGGCCATCCCCCTTACATCACTTGCACTGAAGAAACCTATATTTGAAAATAAGGCCTGCCAAAGTGCAAAAAACACCCTAGAACTAAGAATGGAAAAGCAATCAAGTCCCTGGGAGTCTCTGCCACCAGACACCGGCGTCCTCAAGGCGTCGCCGCCGAGGAACTGGGCGCAGACGCCCGAACACCCCTTTCCGGCGTAGATTCGTCGCCGCCGGACACCTGGACACCACCGGGAACGCACCACTTGATGGCGACAAGATGTCGAGCTCCAGCAGCGAGGATGAAGAAGAGCCTTCGTCCTGGAGGTTGCCGATTGATGGCCGCCACACCGACCGTAGATAGTAGAGGCAGAGATGCCCCTAGCTTGGTTGCTCAAGTCGATGACGAACCGTCGTCGCCACCGGAGAAGGAACCGTCCGAGCACGAGCAAAGCCTCACCTCCACGCCTCCCCTCACCACCACGGCAGGACAGAGGCAGTGAAGAGATGGTGCTTCCCCTTCTCAGCACGGCCCCAACAGCAACACCGGCTTTATTGACGAATATGGTGCTACTCTTCCTCGCTAGCTCCCGAGTCTTCTCCAACTCGGCAACTCCCCACGACCTCTCCAATCAACTTCCTCCCTACCCAATAATCTCCATCTCCACTGCCTGCCCTAGGAGATTCTCCAGCTAGCGTCTTCGCCAGTCCGGCCGTCCGCCTCGACGGCAAGAATTACCAAGGGGTTTGCCGGTCCCGTTGTCCGCCGCCATGCCACGGGCCGATGCCTCGCGAAGGCGTACCTGAAGGAGCAGCGCCGTTGATGACACCTCGGGTCCGTGGGAGCCAGACTGAAGGGTGCCGATGTCGGCGGCCGGAGGCCGTGCCGTCAAGCGCCTGGCCGTGTCGCCGGGAGTCCGCGCCAGCTAGGAGGGGTGCTCCTACGAGAAGATGGTGAGAGACCAGCCGAGCGGGGCCAACCTGCTGCTTGTTTCCGGCGGATCGGCTGACGAGATCTAGCAGCATGTGCCAGGGCACCCTCCCCGCCTTCGAGACGGTGTGAAGCGGGTGTGCAAGCACAACATCCTTTCCGCGCCCCTGCCGCGCCCTTCTCCCCACACACTACTACACGGTAGGGATTTAGGGGCACTTTGCCCTGAGACACTTTTCTAATTGCCCCTAAATACCCCCCTTTAGAGGCACTTTGCCTAAAATGCCTCTAATGCCCTACCTATTGGGGCAGTTTGGACAAGTGCCCCAATTGCTATATACCTATTGGGGCAGTTTGGAGAAGTGCCCCAATTGATATACACCTATTGGGGCAGTTTGACAAGTGCCCCAATTGGTATACACCTATTGGGGCAGTTTGATAAGTGCCCCAATTGGTATACACCTATTGGGGCAGTTTGACAAGTGCCCCAATCTGTGCCTATGAAATGATTGTTTGATGAATTTTTGTACCAAAAAAATCATAATATAAGTACCTATTAACATACCTATTGTCTATGACATGTGGGTCCCACAAGATGCAAAATATTTATGAAATATTATATGTTTCATATTGGACTAATTTTGTAGAGGTCGTTGTCTACATCATGACGGTACAAACGGATTCCAATTTGGACAACCTGTTTGAGAAATGTAATCTTGAGACGGATTAGAGCATCTCCACTCGTCCCCCCGAACAGGCCCCCGGCGAGCGTTTTTTCCATCCGGGCGGCGTAATTCGGCCCAGTCGCGCCCCCGGTTCCTCGTTTTCGTCCGGATTTGGGCCTAAATCCATCCGGCGATCCCACGCCATCCCCGGCCCCCGGGGAGCGCTCGGGGACTCCGGACGAAACGAAAGCGCGCGTGGCCCCAACTTGTCGGCGACAATGGCCTCCGATCTACGGCAAAACCCTCGTCTTCCCGATCTACGGCAAAACCCTCGTCTTCCCGATCTACGGTAATACCCTCGTCGAACGAAAGCTTTGAACTCTCAAGTGGTGCAACATAGATAGATTATATATATATTTCGAATATAATTCGAATAAACATAAAAATTACATATAAAAACTTTAAAACTAAACTACTTCTTCTTCTTCTTAGAAGGCCCCGCCTCATCGTCGTCGCGGCGACGCTTCCGGCTCGTCACCTCCTCGTCGGAGGAAGTTGAGTCCTCCTCGTCGTCATCCTCATCGGCCTCTTCGTCCTCCTCCTCCTGCTCCTCCTCCTCGCTCCTGCTCCTCCTCCTCTTCCTCGGCCTCTTCCTCGGCCTGCTCCTCGGCCTGCTCCACGGCCTCTTCGTCCTCCTCCTCGTCGTCCCACTCGTCCTCGCTGGCCGGCGGGGGGGAATCGTCGCTGCTGGACGATGCAGCTGGATCCCACCAATGGCGCCATCCTGGCGGATTCCCCTCGCTGTCGGTGTCCGATGGCCAAGAGATATCGCTCATGGTTGACGGAGGATGGTGACGAGAGAACAGATGAATGGCGTCGGCCGTCGGAAACCGTATATGTAGGTCTCTCGACGAAAGAGAGCGCCGGTTGCTCTTCCGCGGAGTTCGTGCTCCATTACGGCGGTTCTCGCATCGAGGCCACTTCGACCGTTCCCGACGAGTCGTTTCGGCTCTCCAGTCCACTTCGCGACGGTTCAATGCGGCGAGGGAACTCCGACGATTGCCCTTCCCGGTGACTGCGCCGTCGCTATGCACGCGGTGGGTGCGCGTCCATGGGCTCGCGGCTGGAAAAATGGGCCTCCCCAGGCCAAAAACTACATCCATCCGGCGCTAAATTTCGCCGGATTTGGGCGTGGGGAGCCCAAACGAGTGGGGATGCTCTTAGAACTCTAAATGAACTAGCTAGCTACGGAGTAATTAAATTTGGAGCACCACATCGATCAGCCAAATGCATGCTGTCTTTGGATATGGAGCAAATGCACTCTTACACATCGTATTTTACCTATAGCTTTGATGTGATATCTTATGACCCACAATACATAGGGCAAGACCCACCTGGGTGCAGCTTATACACACGTATCAGGGCAATGCATCGTATGCATGGTTGATGATTACCAACGTTGACTTACCGACCTAGCGGATGGGCCCACAGCTCATTGAGTCTATACACATGTATGGCTGGGTTTGATTGCTTGGGATAACTATGTACGAGCGGTCAGTGTTATACGCATGCTCGCATCAGTTACGCCCCGTATCAGCTTGTTGAGATAAGAACGGGTTAAACACACGCGTTTCGATCTGACGCGTGATCGGGAAGCCGGGACGTCGGCCTATATAAAGATAGCAGACCTCTCTTGTTCGAGGGGGGAGGCAGAAGCCCGTACAGCCGAGAGGCTACGACGCTCGACACAGAGCGATGATGGCCAGGTCCTACACAAATTCCCTCTACTCACCATCAGGCCAATATACACATACCTCAAGCCGGCCGGCAGTTTGCACGCGCGTTGGAGCCATGGTGTTTCCCATCCGAGGTGAGAAATTATAAAACCAGATTGCATCGCTGATCTTGATTTAATGGAGAAAGAACACAGTTCTTCTAGATCATCCACGAAGGGTGCTAGAAGCAACTACACGGATTTACAACCACGGCACGACTGCTTCATCAAAGTCAGCTGTGTGTATTGGTGTTCAAACCATGGCATGACTGTTTCATCAATGTTGGCCGTGTGGATCGGTATCAAAATCATGGCTCGACTGCTTCACTAATGTCAGCCATGTGGTACCTAAACAAATCATCACAACCATGTCAACGACCACTTCATCAAGGTCGGTCGTGTGGATCGGTATTAACATCATGGTTCGACTGCTCCATCAATGTCGACCATGTGGTCCCTACGCTACTGTTTACAACCATGGCTCGACCGCCTTATCAAAGTCGGCCATGCGAAGTTTACAAGACCATCAACCATGGCTCGACCGCACCACCAACGTCGGCCATGTGGAATTAAAATCATCAACCGTGCTAGCTGTTCTAGATCATCCACATGGGATGCTAGATTCAGTATTTTACATCTGCAATGCCATCGCTCGACTGATTCATCTATGTTGGCGATATACAATCTTGTTTCTGGTTAAGGAGCGAGGTTGCTAAAACGAGTAAAGACATGCTACATCAATTGTCTAGCTCGGATCTACGGCCCAATCTCTATGAGACAATGGTCAAATTATCATACCCATCTTATGTCTAGTGCCGACGAGGCTAGGCTATACCACGGCCAAGTGACGACGAGCGTCGATCACTACGCCATCAACACGTCTGATGAGATTGTCACACCGTTGCTGGGCACCGACGAGGCAAAAGCAACATATTTTGGTGAAGTCAGGGCCATATGACTAGGCACCGACGAGGCGGAAGTCACCCTCTTCATCAAATAAATCTCACTCTCAACTAAGCACGTCGCGATAGCATACGTGATCGTGTTTCGCCGTAACAAAGGCACCCCTTTCTCATAAACGACGACGACCATGACGCAGCTTAATCGGAGGTATTCTGTAGGCTTGATCCTGCGGATGTAATTAACCGGTTGCTTTGCAAAAGCGCCGGGAATCAGCGGACTACACGCAATCTCTTCAGTCAGATCTCCTTAAACATTTTCGCGGAAGACAAAATAGGCAAACTCATACGGGAGCATGTAACATGTACTTTGTATTCAATACAATGAGCAATAAAATATAGAGTTCCCGTATACCTGTGTGTGTTTGTCATCTATATATTTTGTTGTTACTTTTTCCGTCGAAACAAAATGGCACGCCCGGTGGGACCTGATTCTCCTCCCATCTTTGCTGCGCTCCGATTGTCGTCAATTTATTTATTCCGGCATGAGCCGAGGCAATTCCTACAGAAGTAACATGTGCGTGTTTGCAATTTTCCATGCACCTAAATATTAGTCTTCAGAAGTACCTAGCGATTGATCTGCTAGAGCCTTCCTTTTTTTAAAAAAAAGTGCATGATTCATGCATGTATTCTCGTAGTGTGCCATTTACGCTTGCTAAAAAAGAAGCATGGCAATGCACTAACCCAAGTCTTTTGTGCGGGTGAGTCCTTCTCTGCCATCACAGTTGAAAAGACCCTGAAGCACTCTTGGAGAACATATCTACTCCGGTTTCGGTCGTTGTCCCGACGGCTGCCTCACATGGCAGCTTCCCAGCTTGCAAATAAGTCCAATATTCACCTGAAAAAATGTCAATCATCGGTGAAGTTTCGGCATGCCAAAGAGCATTAGTTCACGATTCCAATGATGAGGGCGATGGTACATGATTGCCAGCTCTAGATCTGATAGTCAATCAATTTCAATGGCGTTGGCACGATGCCTATCCAGTCTTCCACATCTAACATGGTCACTACATGCTGTCAAAGTTGTGTGTGCTGGCCGAGGAGTACTCCGCCGAGAAGAATAGTACCGAGGCGACGTCGGACGGTCGGAGCCTCGTGAAACAAACTATCCTCGTATAGCAAATTAACGAAGTTGCATGCCAGCTTCATGGGCGCTTGCTAGCACCATCGCATATGTGCTCTCTCTCTCTCTCTCTCTCTCTCTCTCTCTCTCTCTCTCTCTCTCTCTCTCTCTCTCTCTCTCTCCAAAACTCAAAATCTCACGTTATTGAAGGCTGGAGCTAGCTAGTCTGAGAAACCAGGCACAACGCCGAAGCGAGCAGATGCCAGGTGTACCACCATGTTCTATACATACTTCATTCATCAGCGAACAACATGCGGCCACGAATTTATCGTGTATCTGCTGAATGGTTCTTACCTATATATCTTATCGGAATGACCGAGTCACAATGTTGGCGCTAGCCAGAAATATAGTAACTTCGGTGACCTTGCCGATTAAATTGATTAGAGCATTGTTTTCTCTCTATGCCACTAGCTTGCTACTGATGTGGTTACCATTCAACAGGAAAAAAAGCAAGAATGAATGACCACTCCTCTCAACGTCAATCGTCCTAATTTTGACGGTAAAAGTTATTCAATATTCAGATTGGGAGGCCTAATCATAAAATCGTGGAGGCCAATTAAGTCACATGACTTTGATTATGCCACTCTAGACTATATTCCTGATCTGAAATTTTAGTTTCTCGAAGAAAGTCTTGATTTCCTAAGAAGTTCTTGCGTGATTATTGAGCACTTCTTTTCATCTAGCATATGAGGTTTGGTTAAATGCAAGAGTGACACTATAAACATATCCAACCAACTCTTATCAAGAGACCTGACAAAAGGATCCTGCTCGCGACAGAGTAGGACATTATATATGCTCTGCTAAAGTTTGTGAGCTATGCTAGCTCATTCCTTCATAACACCTCTATATCATCATATAATTCATGGATAATCATGGATAGCTGACAATGAGGTGCTTACCAAGAATACAATCGTTGGTGATACAATATTTTACTACCATGCTAGCGATCCAGCTTCATGTACGGCTCGCATCTTGGTGAGTCTAGGTTCTTCCCTTCTCCACCAGTCAAGTCAGCATCTTATTTTTCTTTTCTGTCTACCTATGTTCTGGCATCTGGCATATGCTACACTGACCAACTTGAAAGTGGTTTGACAAAAATATGGAGTGACCTTCTCTTACAACTGCATTTGCGATTCTCAAATTATGCATTCTTTCATCTATAGAAAGACATTAAATATGTCTGACTGGTCTGATGATCTGTTGTTTCTTAGATTTTTATCTCTGTAAATAGCCCGCTGATAAGGTGTTACCCAGATTGTGTGCAACCTTCGAAAAGTTCATGTAGAAGCACATTTAATCATGTTCTGATTGCCGCACCGATTCACTGTTTCTCAGTTTTTTCATCTCTCCCAAGACGCAACCAGCAAGGCCCTACACAGATTGTATACAAGCATTAAAAAGCTCACGTATTGCTAATGTAGGTGCTCCTCCTAAACTTCAGAGATGAATTGCAGCTCACGGCCTCTCCTACTGCACACCCAAGGGTGACAAGCTCTACTGACTAGCATCTAAAGATGCCCGTGGCCACATCGTCGCGTGAGGTGAGAAACTACTCCGTCCCCATCTTATTACTCTTCTTAGACAAAACTTCTAAAGCATGGATTAGAGCCTAGAGGGTTCACAAATCTGTTGTAAAATAATATTGTAGTATTGCTCCATTGACGCGCAAAGAACTGGAGAGGTATCAGTATAAGTTACAGTGCCGCTTTTTTCACATGAAGTTTTTGTTTCGAATTTTGTAAGGATTTAAGAGGAAAAGATTCTGCGGGACCACTTTACATATTTCAAATGGTGGTCTACCTTACCATTCCAATAGAAATTAAACTCATTTCGAATTGCTAAGCTAATAAATTATATTTTTGGGATCGACTGCTAGCTGACTGATTTACTGAAGAAAAATTTAAAGTGGCACATTTTTCCTCGCTGTTATAACTCATGTCATGTTTTTTTAATTGTTCAGTAAGCTTCAACCGAAGAGATCTAGAAGGGGAGCTGGCCACTTCAATACGATTTGTTGTAACTCCATACAAGAAAGCTTTAAAAAAGCTTTTGTTACAGTTCATCTAGATTCTATTACTTGAACAGATGGTCGAATGCAGATTTAAATGTGTTATTTATGTTCTGTCTAGCTCTGTGATGAAGTATTATTATGACATATGCCTTCTGTGACAATTTGGAGGTTCTGTTGGATCTTCTGGTAATATCAAGTCTTGTGCTATGCTTGATTCAAATGAAGTCGTCAAAATGGTTCTTTTAACGAGAATTGTTGGTCAGATATTTAGTGAAGGAAGAACCGCCAAAGCCTGAGGCATGTCATGTTACATTGGTACCCAATTCATCCTCCCGGGAAGAAGAAAGGAGAAGATGACAGAAGCTCGATCCACTTTTTATTTTTCCTAAGAGAACACGAAAGCCACTCACTGACTCACTGACTGCCCTCTGTCGACTTCGTGATTTCCGACAACAGCGGCCCAGCAATGTTATGTTACAGTTTAGACGGGACTAGAAAATGCCCCTATTTGCAACCTTAAAAAATTTACCTCCTGTTTCAGCTATAAATTTTACAGATTTCTTCTGCAGTTTCCGAAAAAAATTAAAATCTCCAAACGTGGTATTAGACTTCTAAAATGTAATCTTATACATATTCAGTTATCTCTGTCTACATATCGACCCTATTTTTCCATACTAGAGGAAAAACATTATATATAATACCACGTACACAGCTTTTACAATACACACAAGAATATAAAGAACCAGCCTTATTACAAAAAAAAACAGTTTCTACGGTTTCTACGCTAGATCTACTGGTATACAACATAAATCTTAGCCAACATATTTTTCAGCCACTTGCTCAAACTCGTGAATACCATCGTAAACTACATGGAAACAAAGTTCTCCATCTGCTGATACGTTTGCTCTGCAACTCCAGCATCACAATACTCGAAGGCAGTCAACTGAGCGTGCAAGACATGTTCATGCGTACTATTGATGTTCTCCTAACTACGCCGCCAACCTTTAGTCATCACCTACACTTTCATCCTCAACATCTCATTCTCTTCTTCTACTTGACAAAACCCAATACAAGAATTGTAGGCATCGTGGTTGAAGCGGCGTATTTTTCCCTAGTATATTTCATTGCCGCAGCCTGGTGATCTTTTAGGTGCTGGCTTGCGTAATGGAGCATCATTTACATGGCAAAGTATTCATGCAGGTATACAAACGTTTAAGCGGGGCCATATTTTCAGGATTGAAAAAGGTGATAATGTGAATATATCGAGATCCCTGGATGCCATCAAGTCCGGACAGGAGTGTTGAAGTATAAATGCATTGCCTAATCTCTTCCATCAGATCGGTCTTTTGGTTGCATTGGTTAGAGCATGCAGTTCTACATGGTATCAGAGCCAAGAGGTCTTGAGTTCAAGACGTGAGGGGGAGTGTTGAAGTATAAATGCATTGCCTAATCTCTTCCATCAGATCGGTCTTTTGGTTGCATTGGTTAGAGCATGCAGTTCTACAAGGAGAATTATGACACGCCAGAGAAGTGTGGTGCATACCAAGGTCGAAGAGCTCATTAACCCAAGCACAGAACAATGGAATGAGGAACTTGTGCGCAGTATCTTCAATCCAGTCGATGCAAATCGCATACTCCAAATACCATTAAGTGTTGGATCTTTTGATGATTTTGTGGCTTAGAACTACACTAAAATTGGAATATTTACGGTTAAGTCAGCTTACCATGTAGAGTGGAAGCACCAGTTCGCGTCTCATAATGGTCCTTCGGAGAGCAATGGCTCACCGTCATCTATAAATCATGTGTGGAGAATTATGTGGAGGTTACAAATTCCGAGCAAAGTAAAAATATTTCTTTGGAATTCCTTACATGGATCGGTTCCTCTAAAATTAGTTTTGGTGAATAGGCACATTGGTGATTCTGGACAATGCCCAATATGTACTTTAGCTGCCGAGGACGTGCACCATCTCTTATTTTCTTGCCCAGCAGCCGTGGAGATTTGGGAAGATCTGAAACTTACCTCTATGGCTCTATTATTAATGAAGCAATTAGAGTTGATCGATCGAGTTCTACAATGTTGGAATTCTTATTGCGACGGCCAGCACAGACTATGGTGAATCTGCCCCAAGTTGGAATACGGTAAGTAATTGGAGTTACATGGTGGTATCTTTGGTGGCTTAGGCGCCAGCGAGTACATGGTGCGTTCCACCGGTGAAAATCTGTGTGGCCTCAATTCTTTGTCTTACTGCAAATTATATTCAATTTCATAGGAGTACTACCGTCGCAGGACCCGTGAAGTGGACTCGCCCTCTTTCTAGATATGTGAAGTTGAATGTGGATGGAGCCTTTCAGGCTGATATACAAGCTGGAGTGACTGCATCGGTGATACTTGACTCGAGGTAAATTTATTGCAGGCTCATGTGTCTATATCCAACATATATCCAACATGTTGATTCGGCGGCTTCAGCGAAAGCGATAGCAATGCGTAACGGACTTACACTCGCAAAAGGTATTGGTTGCCATGCAGTTCAGGCCGAGACAGACGCAATGGAGGTGGTGAATGCATCCAATGGCGAGGACATATGGTGGAGTTCCTCGGCAACAATTTATGCCGACTGTATAGCATCGGTAGCTGTTATAGGGAAGGTTGATTTTAAACACTGTCCCCGGGAAGGTTGATTTTAAACACTGTGCACACGTAAGAAACTGACCATCGCCCAAGCCATGCTTGATCAGCGTTGGACCAGACACTTGAAACGGGACCTGCCACACCTGGCGGTGATTGAGATGGTTGCGGTCTGGGAGAAGCTGCAAGGTGTTGCCCTTCAGCCTGGAACGCCGGACTCTGTCTCCTGGCGTTGGACAGCAGACGGCACATACACGGCTGCTTCAGCTTACGTCGTGCAATTCATTGGTTCAACACAGACAAGCTACACATCTTGCATCTGGGCTAGCGACGCCCCCTTGCGCTGCCGGATCTTTGCATGGCTGGCTGTTCAGGGACGGTGTCTCACAGCCGACATGCTGGCAAAGAGGGGTTGGCCTCACAATGATGGATGCACCCTATGCACGGCGCCATATGAAACGGCGCAACATCTGCTCGGTGCTTGCCCGATGATGTTGCAAGTCTGGTGCATTATTCTGCCAATGGCTAATTTGCCCGCATGTTTCCTTCCAAGCCAGGATCAATCGCTACTGGAATGGTTGTCAACCACGCGAGACATGCTTCCCAAAATCAAGCACAAGGGCTGGAACTCCCTCACGCAGCTGGTCTGGTGGTCGCTGTGGAAGGAAAGAAACAAGCGCATTTTCCAGGCTCGAGCGGACACGATGGCAAGTATCATCGCGACAATCCTGGGCGAAGCTGACCTTTGGCTGAGAGCAGGAAGACAAAGAGTGTGTGAACTACTTCACAGACCGCGGGAACCTAATTAATTTGTATTCCTTGTTTAGAGTAGCTTTCTTTTTGTTGTAGTCTTGCACACCTAGCTAGTTCTCGCTTTTACATGCTTTCTTTAGCTTGTAATTGACTACCGTTGACAAAGAGTAGAAAATTATGGGAGGCGTTCTGGGCGACATCCCAGGCGACAACCTGGGCGACGTCGGCAATTCCACTTCTCTGCCGACGTTCGGAGGAAGGTTCTGGTGCCTGCCAGACGAGGATGAAGAAGAGACTCGGGAGGAGCAGGGTTCCCCGCCATCGGCGGTGTACCAGCGGTCCTCGCCGGAGACTGCTACGTCTCCATCGGCCAGGTATGTTAAGAGGATGCAGAATCGGGCTCTGCAGCGTCGTGCTGCGATGATTCTGTCAGTTTCACCAAGCAGATCTTGTTCTTCCTCGTCGGAGGACCAACGGCGGTTGCCATGTAGATCTTCTGTGACCACTGGAAATTTTTTGAAATACCCTGTCCTAGAGCCGACAGTTTTTTGTCTTCAAGACTTCGATGCTTCAGAGTGGATTAAAGTGTTTAGGAGGGATCATCGCCGTCGTTTTCGACGTGCTCCTCGTAGTTTTTCCGGCCAAGAGCGCCGTCGTCCTTCTCAGCGAGATCGCCGGAGTTCCCCGGCTGCCGTTTTTACAGGATCTGGTGATTTCAATTTTCGTGGGCCACACAGATTTCGGAAAGCCAAAGGGCCGGTGTATGTTAATGGGTCCCATGATTCCCTTCGGCAGAGGCCCAACCAGGTGCCCAAAGGTTTAAGGAAGATAACGATTGCCCAGGGATTGCCAGCGCCAATCCCTCGTCAATTGCTTCCTTCCCTCGCATCACGTCGTCTCTCGGCGGCTAGGGTTTTGGCAATAATGGCTGGGAACACGCCAGTACCTCCTCGCGTAGCTAACCCTCCACCACATCCAATGCGTCAGCCAGTGCTGCCCAGGTCTACCCCTGGCCGTGTTGAAGTTGGTGTTGCCGGTGGGACTGAGGCGGTGAACGGGGTTGCTGGAGCTGCTGCTGCCTCGAGTGCTGCATCGGGGAAGAGTGGCAGCACAGCTGTTGGGAGTGGTCAAGGGGCGCAGCCCTCTCGTTTTGAACAAAGTGGTGGATCGGCCTCTGGTTTTCGTGAGAGGAGATATGATGGTTTTGAAGATCAAGGGTATGGCGGCTTCCAGGAAGGGTACTATGAAGGTAATAATGGTTATGGAAACAACTATGGTTCTCAGTATAGAGGCAACTTCAGAAATCGTCCGTATAATAACAATAGGCAGCCTTGGAATAGGAATTTTAAGAACAATTTTCGTGGATCTGGCCGTTTTAACAACAACAACAACAACCGATATCAGCGTCGGTTTAATGTTCATGAGAACTCCCAGGGGAAAGATGTTGGCCAGGTTTCGGAGGTCTCTAGGTTGGAGGCCTCGGTTACGGATGGTATCACTACTACGGGTACCTCGCATCATATGGATAGTGTTTCGGGCGACAGTTCGGGTGGCCTTTTATCTGCTCGTGCCCAGAAAAAAATTGATAAGGTGCTATGCTTAAAGTGTAGTGAGTTTGGTCATTTTGCTGATACATGTACTGCTGTCCTTTGCATATATTGTGAAAAGATTTCCCATGAAGCTAAGGACTGCCCTCTGTTGTCTATGCCTAAACCAGTAGCTATTACCTATGGGGTTTCGCGGAATGAGCTGATGTTCCATGAGGTTCCTGCTTCTCCGGAGGTCACTTTCAAGCATGACAGTGGCAAGGTTGGTAATATTTCTGTCTCGGGAGGGACATTATCAGCTCAACAGATCATTACTGAGTTGCAGTGGATTATTCCGGGGAATCATCAGTGGGACCTTACTCCTACAGATGATGGTGCTTTTAAAGCAATTTTTCCTTCAAAGGCTGACCTTGCAAGGATGACAAAGATTATCAAAGTACCGGTTCCAGGTACCAGCATGTTCCTTAACTTTGAAGAATGGTCTGCAGCTGATTTGGACAAGTTCCGTGTTACTCCTGTGTGGGTAAGGGTACATGGTGTTTGTTACAAAGAGAGGTGTGATTACCTTGCTCTGTTTGGAGTTGGGTCTCTTATTGGCAAGACTAAGGAGGTCGACATGGTATTCACTAGGGCTCACACGACTGTTCGGATGCTTGTGGAAGTCACTCGAGTTGAGTATATTCCCACTTCTACGGTTGATCATATGTATGATGGACAGGGATATGGTCTAATTTTTAAACTTGAGTCGGAGCCAACTAAGAAAAAGGAGGATGTCGTCATGAGTGAAGCAAATAATGGTGATGATGCTAGCAAGGATGAGGGAAAAGGGAGGGACGGGACAAAGGGTACCGATCAACCACCCAATGGCATGGCTAACTCCACGCCCATGTCTAAACCAGAGTCACCTAACCAAAAGAGTAAGCAAAATATAAATGCTAAGGGCTGCTCTATGCCTGTGTTCAGGGTCGGCCAATTGGATATTCCGGCAGTGGACAATGATGAGGTAAAATTCTGGTCAGATCGCAAACAATCTGGTTTGGTTCCACGTAAGCTATGGGCTGATTATGAGTCGGTGGACGAAGAAGAACTGCCGTCGCCCTTACCCCTTTTAAAAATGGGTTCCTCTCAGAGTATTGACCCACTAATCGGTTTGGAGGAGGCCGCTCTGATCTCAGATGAGGCAGAGGTTATGAAGAAGGAAAATACTATCGCAGAAGTGTCGGCAAGAGATCGACAAGTTCCTGCCATGGCAGCTCACTCGGTTTCGGGAGATTTTGATGGTACCTCCCAGGTTTCGCCTACTGCGCTTTCGGAGGCAGCTACTGGTTTTTCGTTTGGCTCACCATCAGACTCCAAAGGTACTACAAAAAAATTTAAGGAGCAAGAGACTCCTTTTACTGCACGCTCTAATGTATCTACCCCACTATGCTCTCAACTCGCTAGGGACGAGTTTTCTATTGATGTTTCAGATACTTATGTTATTTCACCCATTTTACGTACTCAAGATAATTCTAGAGCTGGTACGGGAGTTTTCCTTGGGGGACGTTGCTCGGTTGACGCGGTGGTGGCTTTTGGTGGTGTTGATCCACCGGCGATGGGCTTGAGGTCAAGTAACAGGATTATGAACCAGGAAGATGCTGATGCGACACAAATGGAGCGGGCACAGAATTTGGCAAAGGCCAAAAACGCACCCACCTTTTCAGGTATCTCACCTCAATCTAAATTTTCCTTGAGTTCCATTCCGGATGATGTGTTTATTCAAAGGGCGAGTAAGTTGGGGGTTTCGATGGGGACCTCTTCCTCTCAGATTTCTAATTCTATTAATAATATCAAAGAAATTGATTATAACAGAACACTTATAATGATTCAAAAAAATTTAGCAGAGAGTAATAAAGAAGATGAACAATTGCATTCTGAGGTTTTAGGCCATGCTTCTTCTATCTCGATGGATCTAGGTGATGATGTTCAGCTTGTCACAGATGGAAAAGAGCCTACCCGGGAGGGAAAAACTTTAAAAGTTTACAAAAGAAGAGAAAAGGTAGTGTCTACGGTAGTGCGTCGAAGTGTACGTTTGAGTAAGAAATATAAGCCATCTGTTTAATTCTCTTTGTAATGAAGGGTAGTTTTTGGAATAGTGACGGATTCAAAGATCCGGCAAAGCATCGTTTTGGGAGAGAGACAATTATGGAGCATAAGCTTGACTTCTTTGCTATTTTAGAGACGGGGAGAGATAATTTCTCGGCTCCTTTTTTGAATAATATTTCCGGGGGGCAAGACTTTCAGTGGTACTGTCTGCCTCCTATTGGGAGATCCGGAGGTATTCTAGTCGGGATAAATGCTGCGTCGTTATATGTACAGCAAGTTGTGGCGGGTGATAGATGCGTCAAATTCTATGTAAAATCTAAGATTGATCACTTTAGCTGGGCTCTTGTGGCGGTATATGGGGCTGCTCAAGACGAGCACAAACCTGAGTTTCTGGCCGAGCTTGTCCGCATTTGTGAAAATGAACCTCTACCGATTCTAGTCGGGGGAGATTTCAATATTATTCGGCGAAAAGAAGAGAAAAATAATGAGAACTTTAATGCGCGTTGGCCCTTCATGTTTAATGCAATCATCGAAAGTTTAGACTTGCGAGAGATAGCTCTCTCGGGTAGACAGTTTACTTGGGCAAATCGCCGTGCCACACCTACTTATGAGAAGTTGGACAAAATTCTTGCTTCTGTTTCTTGGGAGCAGAAATTTCCTTTGGTCTCAGTGCGAGCGCTCACTAGATCAGGTTCGGACCACACTCCATTATTGTTAGACTCGGGTGAACAAGCTTTTAAGGGGAATAAATATCATTTTTCGTTTGAATTGGCCTGGCTTAAGCATGATGGATTTTCGGATATGGTGGCTCGTGAGTGGCTATCTATAACGTTTGGTTCTAATCCCATGGAGGTATGGCAAAATAAGATTAGGCACCTCAGGCAGTTTTTGCGGGGTTGGGCAAAAAATCTTAGTGGAACTTATAAAGCGGAGAAAGAAAATCTTCTTAGCATTATTGAAAACCTTGACTGTAAAGCTGAGTACAATCCTCTTGACGAGCAGGAACGCAAGGAGTTGCGTCATGCTCAAGATGCTATTGCAAAATTGCGTCGGGATGAGGAGTCGAAATGGGCCCAACGCGCAAAAGTTAAACACGTCCAACTAGGGGGGGCACTACAAGGAATCGGGTCTATTGCAACAACAAAAATTGTCGCGATACATGCCGTTTTGTGGCAATATGCACCTATTTCCACGAAATGACGTTCGTTGGCAAGCGTTGCAATTACATGTATGGTAATAGGCTATTGCAACGAAAACGCGATTGTGGCAACAAAGCGATCTATTGCAACAACCATGTGGGAAGTTGCCACATGTTTTCACGTGGCAACACTCACTTGTCTCCACAATTTGGTTTGTGGAGATAGCTTGTCGCAACATGCAGCCGTGTCGTGGCGTTTGCCAGTTTGTTGCGATAGACATGTGTGGCAATAACCTATGCCAACGACCTAAGTTTCGTGGCGCACTCTCTTCCGTGGCGATAAAGAGCCGTGGCGATGACCTATGGCAACATCTACTGGTTTGTAGCATTATTCATTTGCCACGAACCGCTACGCTCGTGGTATTAACTTATGGCGACAATCATTCCACTCATCGTGATAAATAGGTATGGCAAAAGTAAAAAAAATTGTGGCGGGAAGGTGTTGCGACAATTGTAACATTTCGTGGCGGAACTCTATTTCAACAAAATCCAGTTTCATGGCGCCAAATGCTTATCGCACCGGGGAAAAAGCTTGTAGCAAGAAGCTACTGCGACAATGCGAACTTTTTGTGGAGATACTCTGTTTCAACAAAATTCACAATTGTGGCGTTACATGCTTTTTGCAGCGTCCAAAATGTTTGTAGCAAGAAGTTACCACCACAATTTGGAGGTTTTGTGGCGATACTCTATTTCAACAAATTTTCCAAAACGCTTCTGAGATGCTTTAACACCTTTTACAACACCTCGCCCTTTCTTCTTCTTCTGTCCATCTGCTTCTACAGCCCAAATCATAGAAAAAAGTATTGCATGACTTGGTTATTAGATTGTGTCAGATCGGAGGACCCAGATTTGAAGGAGAGAAAGTACCATCATGTAGTTGCGCACAATAGCGGCGAGCATGGGATGGACATTCATCCATGGCACACATGTCATTAGCTGACACTGGAGTGTCAGATTGTCCTTCAGTACCTGTACAAGAATTAACAATATTGAAGATTTAGCAATTTAACTCATACAAGGATTTTATACATTATAGCAAATGCTAGGGACAACTTAAGTGAGATAAACAATTTACCAGCTCTGGGTTGTCCACCCTTGTTTATGTATTCGGTTATACTTTCCGTCCTTGTTAAGACAACAGAGCCTTTCCTTACTGCACACAAAAATAATAAAGGGACATAGCATTAACAAACCATATTTGATGTGCACCTTTCAGATAGGTGATCAAGAAGTAAATATGGTGTGTACTAGCAGCATCCACCGTTGAACTCATCCTTATGCCCTTGAGTAGGTACGATCAGAAATTGAGTCATATTCAAAAAAAAACACAAAACGTAAAGCATGCATACTTTAGCACTTCAATATCTTGGAAACAATATTTTAGAATGTCTTGTTTTTAGAATAAAAGGATGCAAGAATGACTATGATAGTATGCCTGTCCAACATAATTTTAGACAAACTGAATGGATCACATTTACTTTCCACCAGAGGTACCACAAATAACATAACACCTCAGATTCAGAGTAATGCACCTACATGTGGCTCTCTTACCAACTAGTTCTGTTCAAGCCAAAGTACCTTGAGGAGGTAGCATTACATATAGAAAAGGCACAAGTCGAAAGCATGAATCACCTACTGGCACAAGTCGAAAACTATTCAGAGTTCCATAGTATGATTGCAGGCACATGCAGATTTTACAGAGTATTTGGACAACAGGTCATCATGCATGCATGATACCATTATACAAGAATTTGAGAGCATCTAATAAATAAGAGAAGTCTGTCATCACATAGTTATTATCACACATTTTCCAACTTGAGCAAGATGAAGGGACGGTAGTTGGGCAGGAGAATATTAAAAATTACATCACTGAATATTACAAAACGTTATTCGGGCCTCCTGTCACGAATACTTGTAGTATGGAGGAATCCAGGACGCAGGATATACCGCAGATTTCGCCGGAGGAGAATAGGATTTTGATTGCCGTTTTTTCTGAAGAGGAGGTACACGAGGCTATTTTTCAAATGGAAAAAAATAAAGCTCCCGGTCCTGATGGTTTTCCAGCTGAATTCTATCAATATTTCTGGGATCTAGTTAAAGAGGATCTCATGGCACTGTTTCTTGACTTCCAAAATGGAAATCTACCTCTATTCCATTTAAATTTTGGGACTATTATTCTACTACCCAAAAAAGAAAACGCAACCCAAATTCAGCAGTATCGACCAATTTGCCTCCTTAATGTTAGCTTCAAGGTGTTTACAAAAGTCGGAACAAATCGTGTCACGGGTATCGCAGAAAAGGTGGTTCAACCAACACAGACTGCTTTCATGCCAGGGAGGCATATCTTAGAAGGTGTAGTTATTCTTCACGAGACTATTCATGAGCTTCATAGGAAGAAGTTGGATGGGGTGTTATTTAAAATTGATTTTGAAAAAGCATATGACAAAGTTAATTGGGCTTTCTTACAGCAGACGATGCGTATGAAAGGCTTTGATCCGACGTGGTGTCAGTGGGTGCAGCGCTATATCGAGAAAGGGAGTGTAGGTATTAGAGTAAACGATGACATAGGTCATTATTTTCAAACTAAGAAGGGGCTCCGTCAGGGAGATCCTTTATCTCCTATTCTTTTCAATATAGTTGCAGATATGCTTGCTATTTTGATTCGTAGAGCGAAGGAGGATGGCCAGGTTAGTGGGCTTATCCCTCATCTAGTTGATGGGGGTATCTCCATTTTACAATATGCGGATGACACGATTCTTTTCATGGAGCATGATTTAGACAAAGCGTTGAATATGAAAATGGTCCTATGTATCTTTGAACAATTGTCTGGGCTCAAAATTAATTTTCACAAGAGTGAGTTGTTTTGTTTTGGGAGGGCGAGAGATATGGAGACAGAGTATAAGACTCTATTTGGGTGTGACATTGGTTCTCTGCCATTCAGATATTTGGGGATTCCAATACATTTTAGAAAACTGACAAATGGGGAGTGGAAACCCGTGGAGGATCGATTTGAGAAAAAATTTAGTTGTTGGGCGGGTAAGATGCTCTCCTATGGCGATCGTTTAAATCTGATTAATTCTGTACTCACAAGCTTGCCAATGTTTATGCTTTCCTTTCTTGAGGTGCCTGTTGGGGTTAGAAAACGATTAGACTTTTTCCGATCACTTTTTTTTGGCAAAATGATGGACACAAGAGAAAATATAGGCTGGCAAAATGGAATATTATTTGTAGGCCCAAGAGTCAGGGGGGATTGGGAGTGGAGGTCATCGAATTAAAGAACAAGAGTTTGCTTAGCAAGTGGCTTTTCAAACTTATTAATGAACAAGGTGTTTGGCAACAATTGTTGCAAAATAAATATTTAAAGGATCAGACTTTGTCTCAAGTTGCTGCGAGACCAACCGATTCTCCATTCTGGAAGGGTTTAATGAAGGTCAAAGAGGACTTCTTCACGCGCGGGTCAATGGAAGTAGGAAATGGACAAAATACGAGATTCTGGGAGGATGTCTGGCTTGGGAATAGACCCATTCGCGATCAATATCCCTCTCTTTATCGTATTGTTAATCGATCTAATGTTTCGGTCGCCCAAGTGATGAGTGTGATCCCTTTGAACATAGGTTTTAGGAGGGCGCTATCGGGCTATAGGTGGGACAGATGGGTTCACCTTGTTACTCGTCTTATGGGAGTGCAGCTTACTGATTCTAATGATGTATTTCGTTGGAATCTTACGGCGTCGGGTCAGTTCTCGGTTAAATCGATGTATCTAGATTTGCTTGATAATCCTGTAGGGAATTTTAAAAAATACATTTGGAAGATTAAAGTTCCACTTAAAATCAGAATTTTTTTATGGTTTCTTCATAAAAAGGTCATTCTAACTAAAGACAATCTCAAAAAAAGAAATTGGCAGGGGTGTTCTAAATGTTGCTTTTGTGATCACGATGAGACAATTCAACATTTATTTTTCGCTTGCCCGTTTGCAAAGATTCTTTGGCGCATTATTTACTTGACTTTTAATATCCCAGCACCTATGAATGTGAATAATCTATTTGGTAATTGGTTAAATGGCGTGTCTAAGAAGGATACAGGCCATATCAGAGTTGGAGTTTGCGCTTTGCTTTGGGCAATCTGGAATGTCCGTAATGATTTTGTCTTTAACAAAAAAAGTTTCCCATCTTTTCTGCAGGTTATTCCTATGGTTACCCACTCGGATCCATATGTGGTCTTATCTCCAGCCGGAGGATGTGCGCCGGGACATGGATATTGGGTGCAACCGCTTGGCGACGGTAGCACGGGATTTCTACAGCCGGTGCGGTTGGCGTACCGATAGGCGGCTCACATGAAGATCTTGTGGCGGCGCGTCTTTTTTATCATTTTTAGATGGCTAGTTCATGTCGAGACTTTGAGTGATCCATGATTTGTAATAAACTTATTTTGGAGACCTAATAAAGTTAATAAAGGGCCGCATGCATCAATTGATGCAGAGGCTGGGGTTTTATCCCCCTTATCGAAAAAAAAATCAATGAAAAGCAGCTCCGCTCTGCATTTTCAGTCAAAAAAAGGTTTTGTTTTGATTCAAAAAAATCTTGTAAGCAGATGAGCCCCGTAGTTGAATTGTGAGTAAACTAATGGACGATGTAATTGTTATCTAATATCAATAAAGTTGCCGTGTTCCCTCAAAAAAAAATCTTCTACTGCTACAGCTCGCTAGCCATCGCTCCCGCTCCCGCTCGCTCGCGGCCATGGCGAGCAGCATGGCGCTGCTACTGCTGCTCCTCCTGGCGGTGTCGGTCACGTCCACGACCGCTGAGGTGGACGAGAGGGAGCTGCACATCGAACTAGCGTCCACAATCGCTGAGCTGGTAAAGGCGGCGGTCACGTCTACCACCGCTGAGCTCGATGATGTCGAGTCAGCCGATAGTGACGGCTACATGATGTACATCGTCATGCTCGAGCCACCAAACGGAGGCCAAGATGTCGATGCTGATGCTGCCAAAGCGTGGCACCAGAGCCGGTCCATAGGGTGGGGCAAAGGGGCACTCGCCCTGGGCCCCTAGGAGGCAGGGCCCGGCACAAGATTTATTTGCGTTCCTATATTAGTCATATGCTATTGAGGATTAAGAGTATAGAATAATTCTAGAAAATATGGATGGCTCAAGGTGCAAGACTATCATGCCTCTAATCCAGCTTCTTTTACCCTAAAAAATACTCCAATATATAAAATAATTTTTCTAGATGCCACGATTTCTCTCCGGCCTTCCAAAATGTGCAGAATAACACTGACACTTATGTGTAATTCAAAATTTGTAAGTATTCATTAGTGGAGAATAACGACCCAACCACGTAACTATGCCATCCGCAAGCATCCGTCCTTCGATTCCCAAAGGTTTTAGTTGGCCCCATCATACTTGTTTGATAGAGATAGTATATTCCATCCTCTTATTACTTGAATGTCAAATATGTCTAACTCTTCTAATCATTTATTGCATATGGATCTGTTATCACCAGAATTTGACCGAGTCAGAGGTGGGCCGCGATCAAGATGGACTTGAAGAATATATATATAGAAGAAATACGTGAATCGGCCTTGTGTACCAAGTTTGGGCTAGTTGCCCGTGTATCTGTACCATAGTAGGATTACGTGTCGGTTAGGAGTTAGAGTTTTACTCGTGCACGGTTAGGTGCACGCTTGAGTTAGAAAGTCCCTTGGACTATAAATATGTATCTAGGGTTTGTGAAATAAACAACAACCAACGTTCAACACAAACAAATCTCGGCGCATCGCCAACTCCTTCGTCTCGAGGGTTTCTCCGGTAAGCACCATGCTGCCTAGATCGCATCTTGCGATCTAGGAAGCACAAGCCTACCCACGTTGTTCATGCGTTGCTCGTGCTGAAGCCTTTTTGATGGCGAGCAACGTAGTTATCTTAGATGTGTTAGGGTTAGCATTGTTCTTCGTATCATATGCTGTCGTAGTGCAACCCTTATACATCTAGCCGCCCTTACACCTATCTTAGGTGTAGGGGCGGCACCCCGCTTTATCATAGTTTAGTAGATCCGATCCGTTACGGTTGTTCCTTGTTCTGCAAGGATTAGTTTAATATCCGCAATAGTTAGGCCTTACAAAGGGTTGGAGGATCCAGCGGCGTGTAGGGTGTAGTTTGCTAGCCCTAGACAGGATGTTCCGGGATCAACCTCGTGTTGGTTTTTAGGCCCTGTCTAGGATCGGCTTACGGTCACCGTACGCGAGCGCGAGGCCCGATCGTGAGTAGGATGATCCGATTATGCGGTGAAAACCCTAAATCGTCGTAGATCACATTAGCTTTATCTTGATCAAGCAGGACCACCATATATTCGGACACCTTGTACGAATCATGGGTGGATCGGCTCTTTGAGCCGATTCACAGGATAACCTGAGAGCCGATCGAGGCTCGTATTTAACGTTTACGTGTATGCCATGCAGGAAACTAAGCGAGGCATCATCCAACACCTTCCCGACCAGGTATAGGTCAGGTGGCACGCCCTTGCGATAGCATCGGACGTGTGACCAGGAGGCTTTGCGGGCCGTCGCTCTGAGGGACTGGGGCTAGCCGCGGCCCTAGTTGTTCCCGGCTCTACGGTGTTGCCAGTCGCTGCCCGCCGGTGGGTTTCTGACCGCAACACATTCTGGCACGCCCGGTGGGACAATCTTCGACATCCGCCACATCGCCATCTACATCCGAGATGGCGGAAAGCACTCCGGTCAAGTACGAGGATCTGACTGACGAGCTCAAGAAGAAGCATGACGAGATCAAGGCGGTCCTCGAAGCCGAACTCATCGGCTCTTTCCACGGAACCCGCTCCCATGGCGTCGGGTGGAAGGGGTTCTCACCTGAAGGCGCACTCGATGGAGTGGACCTGTCCGCCCCGTCGAAGAACGCACCAGGTCGCCGCGTCGGGAGATCAACTACATGGTGGCTCATTCGCTGCACCGCCACTCTGAGAGCCTGGTGAACACTTTGGAGCGTGTCGCTCTGCGCGTGATCCAGGAAATCATGAGCCACCGGTATTCTCCGTCGGGACCAGCTCCGGGGACTTACAAAGGAGAGATGCCACTCCAGTCCCATCCTCCGCTGCCGTTCGCATGGGCGGCACCAGAAGTGCCGAACTCATCGGCATACGTCGTCTACAAGATTGGTGGTGATCCTAGTGACTACCAATTCCTACCTGAGGCACCCAAGGAGATCCCGCACGGATATGCGTGCGCATACGTACCAGACTGCAATACCTGGGCACTCTCGAACCAGGTTGCAACAGCAGGGGCCTCTGGAACAGCAGGAGGAACGTCGGGGCCTGATCTTGAGAAGCAAACGTGGTTAGCTAAGTACGCCACTCCGACAAACCTCCAGAGCCCAGCTCCTGCAGTTGGCTCAGAACCGGAAAAGCAAGCATGGCTGGCTAAGTATGCCACCCCGGCGAATCTTCAGGGTTCGACACCTTCAGCCATCACCGCGGATCAGATTTGTACAATTCTGAAAGATCAGTTCGGCATGATGCCGAAAAGGAAGACGTTCGGCTACACCAAGCCGTACCCCAACGATTACGAATTGATCCCGCTACCACCCAAATATCGGCTCCCGGACTTCACGAAGTTTAGTGGATCGGATGGTTCCAGCTCCATCGAGCATGTGAGCCGATATTTGGCATAGCTGGGCACGATCTCAGCATCAGACGAGTTGCGTGTGAGGTTCTTCGCACAGTCCCTCACAGGATCGGCTTTCGGGTGGTACACATCGCTGCCACCGAACTCCATCCGGACTTGGAAGCAGCTTGGAAGAGCGAGTTCCATGAGCAGTATCACTCGGAGGCTTCCGAGGCTGGCATTGCCGATCTAGCACAAGTACGACGAAGCGCGGGGAGACAAGTGTCGAATACATCCAGCGCTTCGAGACCATTAGGAACCGATGCTTTTCGGTTCACGTAAGTGAGAAAGAAGCGATCGAGTTGGCGGTGGTGGGTCTCTCATCATCGATCAAGGACGTGGCCTCCCAAGCGGACTACCCTTCATTGGCGCACATGGTGCGTAAGCTGTCGACATATGAACAAGCGCCACCCGGATGTTTACCAGGACAAATTCAAGCGTGCGGTGGCCCTGGTTGAGGCAGACGAGGATGAAGGTGCTGCGGGAGATCGAGAGGTAGCGGTGGCTGAATGGACTCGAGCGGCAGGCCCCGTGTCCTGCAAATGGGTTAAGCCACAAGGCCCTCCAAAAGGGTTCGACTTCGACGTGACCAAAACTGAGCAGATTTTCGATCTCTTACTCACGGAGAAGCATATAAAGGTACCCGAAGGCCACAAGATCCCCACGGTGCAGGAGATGAACGGAAAGCCATACTGCAAGTGGCATAACACGTTCACCCACACCACTAACGACTGCAGGGTGTGGCGGCAGCAGATCCAAATGGCGATAGAAAATGGACGGTTAATTTTCAACCAGTACGCCATGAAGGTCGACACACACCCCTTCCCCGCCATTAACATGGTGGAGTATACTTACCATGGAGGGTGCCAGCCAGATTTCTCGTGCAATATCAACATGGTGGGACTTGGGCACCACTCTGGTAAGGACGGAGATGAGGGCAGCTGCTCTCATAGCAAAGACACAGAGGAAGCCGCTCCACGCGATCGGCTCCGCCAAGACGGCAAGCGCTACGTCACAGAGGGAGAAGTGAAAAACATAAGATATCAGCGACCTCTCTCTGATCACCTCCTCAACAAGTATGTGAGTCAGTATGACCAACGCCGACGATCCAGCGATGATGATGAAAGAAGATCGTCTAGCTAGGGACGACGGAGAGACGTCGTCGGCACGATCGCGATGAGGAGGAGCACGAGCGCCGTGCCAAGGAAAAGTCGGGGAGCGAGACGACGAGGACAGGCACTCGGGACTGTCCCTTCTTCGTACACTGCTGGGATTCAGGAATGAGCCGATTGCCCACAATCGGCAATTGCCCGTAATGCAACCGAAGAAGAAGGAGACAGCCAACGTGTCCGTGTTCAAGCGCCTAGGGCCTCTCCCGCCACAAAGCAAACGCGATGAGTCCCCTCGGTTGGAAGATCTCGAGGATTCAGAAGACGAGGGAGAAGAAGAAGACAGGTACCACCGGCCAAGGTGGTGCCCTGATGGACTCAGCCGTTCCCAAAAGCGCAGGGTTCAGCGATTGCGCGGCCTCGGAGGAAGCCGAGAGGTTATACTTGCATACGCTGAGGAAGGCACGACCTGATCCGGCCGCGAAAGTTCAGCGCACCCTGGATGAAGAGGGTCGTCCACGGAAAATGGAGTGGCGCCCCAAGCAAAGGAAAGCCGATGATGAAACATCGGCTGGCACAAACATGGTGCTCGTCCTTCCGACGAAGCTTAGTGCTCCACGATTACACGATGCACTCGAGGTGGACGACAACAAGTGCACCAACATGATAAAGTCAGAGGTTGGGCTGGTTTTATCCACCGGCCTGACCGAGTAGCAAGAACAAACCAATGAGCAAGTATGGCGAGGCTGATCCTTGTGATCGGCTCCCAAAAGATCTATGGAGGAATATTACAAAACCTTCATCGAGCAAGCAACGTGGAGGCCGATTCCAGCAATCGGCCAAAATTTATCCTCACCATCCATTCTGCCTGGGTTCAGCATTTAATCCAACAGGGGATACCTAAAGAGCCGATACCATCAATTCTCTTGACAGAATCGGCTCGGGGGGCACCTAGGTGGATAGACACGAGGATATGAAGTAGGAGTATCTTGCAAACGACCAGCAGCCCGAGATATTCTTTGATGATGGGCATTGAAGTATGGGGGCCGATACATAAATCGGCCGTAAAAAATTCAAATTTTTTTAAGCAAAGCCGATGCATGGCCATCGACTCAAGAGGTATAATTGTTATAACTAGAGGGTCAATGGAGCACGAAGAGAGACTCCAATGGAAGAACTCCTTAATGGAGTGGTTTAATGGCTCGGATCCTCTCTTCAAGAACAAGGCCAAGAGCAGCATGGATGTGCAGATCAGGTTAAAGGTGGGTTGCATCAGATCCACCAAAAGAAAGGAGCCGATCTGACCTGCAAAGACGAAGAAGCTCGGGGGGCAGCTCACCTTAAAGGCTCTCTGCTCTGGGAAGCCGATTTTTTGTTGAAATCGGCTTGCTCTGCGTTATGAATTGAGGCCAATGGCGGCACATTTGGTTGACTCGCTACCTTTCTCGCCTTGACCGGGGCTCGGGGGGCAGCTCACCCAGGAGGTTCTCTACTCTGGAGAGCCGATTTTGTTGAAATCGGCTAACCCTGTATCGCAGCCTTCTCCGAAAACGCCGAGCTGTTGGCAGAGGAAGACTGCTAAGGCTACGGAGGGGAGCTGAAAAGGGAGGCCGTCGTCTTTTACAGGGTTTGGACCGTCATGGTGCTACAAGAAAAGGAAGGAGACTGGATTCTCAAATTAGCCGAGGAACAGTCATCGGCTATAGGATTGCGAAATATCACGGTCAGGTATCAAAATTGCAACCCGAATTTGAGAAGTGCTTGACCGACGGTCTAATCGATATCCGAGTCCGGCTTCATGGGCGTCTAAAGGGAAAAAATCCGATTCGTTGCTATCGGTCTTGGTGTGGCAAGCGGAAGGATTGAAATTGGATTAATGGAAAGATAAATTGGAAGAACAATTCTCATTAATTCAAAGGAGCGGCTTTACAGGAAAGAGCCGATTGGCTCTCAAAAGTGGGATCGGGTGCCTAGTGCACTGCTACTCCTAGGCCTACTCTACTAGTCGTCGCTGTCCTCATCGTCGCCGTTGCCGATGTCATCGGCGCCTGCTCCCGGGAGTTCCTCGTCGCTGCTGCCCCAGCCCTCGGCCGGAGCTTCTTCTTCCTCGTCATCATCATCATCCTCGCTGTCCGCCCAAGAGCGGAAGCGCTTCGTCGGCGGGTACCCAGCTGAAGAGGAGGAATCATCTTCCTCCTCCTCCTCTTCTCCTTCCTCGTCATCATCTTCGTCCTCGCTGTCCGCCCACATGCGGGAACGCTTCTTCGGCGGGAGCTTGGCGGAGGGGGAGGCCTTGGCCTTCGCTACTTCTCCTTCTTTCTTCTCCTTGTCGGAGGAGATGGGGTTCGCCCCGGAGTGAAGGTCGTCCTCATTCTTGCTCTTCGGCGAGGATTGGAGGGGGAGGCCTGAGGGGGAAGAGGAAGAGGAAGACATTGCTACAGGAGGAGAGGTTTTTTTTGGTGCCGACCGCTAGAACAGAGGAAGGGGATAAAGAGGACTGATCAATCGGCACGGTTAAATAATGGGGAGCCTAGTGGAGATTTAATACCATTGCAGTTTCCGAGGAAGTGATGCTAAAGCTATCGAATTTTACAGTGGAGTTGGGAAGACTAGGCATCATGATGAAGGATTCTGCGGCGGTTTCTGCTCTGCCACGATATGGTTTCTGCTCTGCCACGACATGACCCGACGAAAGAAAGCGTAATGATTTTGGAAATGTCATTTCCAAAACCAGGGGGGCATGTGTTATCACCATAATTTGACCGAGTCAGAGGTGGGCCGCGATCAAGATGGACTCGAAGAATATATATATAGAAGAAATACGTGAATCGGCCTTGCATACCAAGTTTGGGCTAATTTGCCCGTGTATCACGTAACTATAGTAGGATTACGTGTCGGTTAGGAGTTAGAGTTTTACTCGTGCACGGTTAGGTGCACGCTTGAGTTAGAAAGTCCCCTGGACTATAAATATGTATCTAGGGTTTGTGAAATAAACAACAACCAACGTTCAACACAAACAAATCTCGGCGCATCGCCAACTCCTTCGTCTCGAGGGTTTCTCCGGTAAGCACCATGCTGCCTAGATCGCATCTTGCGATCTAGGCAGCACAAGCCTACCCACGTTGTTCATGCGTTGCTCGTGCTGAAGCCTTTTTGATGGCGAGCAACGTAGTTATCTTAGATGTGTTAGGGTTAGCATTGTTCTTCGTATCATATGTTGTCGTAGTGCAACCCTTATACATCTAGCCGCCCTTACACCTATCTTAGGTGTAGGGGCGGCACCCCGCTTGATCATAGTTTAGTAGATCCGATCCGTTACGGTTGTTCCTTGTTCTGCAAGGATTAGTTTAATATCCGCAATAGTTAGGCCTTACAAAGGGTTGGAGGATCCAGCGGCGTGTAGGGTGTAGTTTGCTAGCCCTAGACAGGATGTTCCGGGGATCAACCTCGTGTTGGTTTTTAGGCCCTGTCTAGGATCGGCTTACGTTCACCGTACGCGAGCGCGAGGCCCAATCGTGAGTAGGATGATCCGATTATGCGGTGAAAACCCTAAATCGTCGTAGATCGCATTAGCTTTATCTTGATCAAGCAGGACCACCATATATTCGGACACCTTGTACGAATCATGGGTGGATCGGCTCTTTGAGCCGATTCACAAGATAACCTGAGAGCCGATCGAGGCTCGTATTTAACGTTTACGTGTATGCCATGCAGGAAACTAAGCGAGGCATCATCCAACACCTTCCTGACCAGGTATAGGTCAGGTGGCACGCCCTTGCGATAGCATCGGACGTGTGACCAGGAGGCTTTGCGGGCCGTCGCTCTGAGGGACTGGGGCCAGCCGCAGCCCTAGTTGTTCCCGGCTCTACGGTGTTGCCAGTCGCTGCCCGCCGGTGGGTTTCTGACCGCAACAGGATCACTAACTCCCATATTTTTGTTCTGCTACAAATATCCTAATATATAATTCACTCGATCAATAGAAATATGTAGTTTTGAATGTCTTCATCGAGATTCCAAAGACTATGGATCTATTTGTACAAATTATTTACTTTGCTATTACATTATAGAAATATTTCACTTGCGGAATACTAATATTCTTTTAAGTCGTCTGTAGTGGCGGATATTAACACAAATCGTCGAGGGGCCCAAAAATAGTAGTCATGCTTAAATAGTAGTCATTACGAAGTTTTCTTGGGGAGGGGGGGGGGGGGTGGCCCCCTTGACCCTAGGAAAGGTCTATCATCAACAAGGATTCCTTGGTGTTGTGTCGCCCTGGGGCCTCCAAAATCAGTGGATCGGCGCTGCGTGGCACCGCTCCTTCCTGCCGCCCATGACGATGGCACAAGGCAAGCTGAGGCTGATCTACTCCTACCATACCGTCTTCACCGGTTTCACCACGCGGCTGAAGGAGGAGGAGCTCAAGGAGGTCTCCGCCAAGCCAGGATTCATCCGCTCCTTCGACAACAACATCTACCGCAAGCAGATGACACACACGCTGCGTTCCTCGGCATGCCTAACCGCATGGGCGAGTCGCCTGACAAATGGCCCGGCAACGTCGGCCAAGGGGTGATCATCGGTGTCATCAATCACAATATCGATGACACACACCCATCGCTGGAGGACGCTGGGTTCATGGACATGCCGCCGCCGTTCTGGAAGAGGTCGTGCCATCCGGCCATGAAGTGCAACAATAAGTTGATCAGGGAGAAGAACATGTACGTCCCCGACGATGACTTCATCACCCTAGCCCGCGACACAGAGCACGGCCACGGCACGCACGTGGCCACCACCTCTGCTGGTAACTTTATCACCAATGTCTCCATCAACGGGCTTGCCCGCGGCACCTCCTCTGGCGTGGCTCCTTACGCCCACCTGGCAATCTACAAGGTGTGCAGAAAATTCGGAGATTGCCCCGAGGCAGCCGTGCTGAGGGCCTCCGACGAGGCGGTGGCGGATGGCGTGCACGGGATATCGCTGTCCCTCACCGTGAGTTACATTCCCACGTACGACCAGAGCTCCATCAGCACCGGCGGCTTCTACGCCATGCAGCAAGGCATCCACGTCGTCGTCTGCGCCGGCAACCGCGGCCCGGCTGCATCCTCCATCCTCAACGCCGAGCTATAGTTGCTCACGGTGGGCGCTGGCACGGTGGACCGGTACTTCCCGGCCACCGTGTACCTCATTGGCCCATCAGATGACACTCACGATTCCGCTATGGGTGAGGGTCTTGCCGATAGGATGAAGTTCCTGACGTTCTCGCTGCCGACTTTCAAGCCTCTGCTGTACCGTACCGAGAACCATCACAGGTACTGCACGTACCCTTTCAAGGAGATGATTACAGGGCCGGTCCATAGATGTCGGGGACCCTAGGGTGAAACGGCACCTTGGACAGGGGGCGATGCCCCCCCTACTCTAGAATTTTTTTACACCCGACGTGCGTGCGGCCGCGAGGGCATTAAACTTTTTTTTTTCTTTAGACTATCACCGACCGGGCCGGGAAATCCCCACCAAACACGTATATATATTGCTTCAAATGAGATTACATGATTCTCGTCCCCCCTTTTGAGTTGATATTGGTAAGGATACTTGAGTTTGTTACAACTAAAAGAAAAAAAAAAGGAAGACGGCACATGCACTTGATCAACAAACACTATAGAGCGTTTGATGCGCCCGTCCATTTTGATAGTAACAATATCAAAGTCACTTGATCCATTCTCATCCATCGTGTTTTGACTAAAAATAACTTTACTAATATGTTGTTTTTATGACAAATAAACAATCATCAGTTAGGAAATTTGAAAAACAATTTAGTGACACCAATTTCATGTTATATAAATCGGTAATTTTCCATCAAACCATTCTCTTTACAAAATCAAATACATCCTTCATATGACATTGTAGGGAGCATTACGGCTCTCAAAAGTTCCAAGAAAATATAATATTTGTCGCGTATCGAGAACTCTGGATCCTAAAAATTCATATTACCGCATATAATCATTAGCCTAAATATAAAAAATGCGTACCTTCTTGTTCTTGTCATTGTGGATATATCATACACACACAGCAGCAATCTATATCTAGGAAGTTAAAACGGAATTTTGTATTTAAGATGTTTGTGAAAAATTGTGGATCACTTTATGGTCAAAAAGATTAATTCAGTTGAAAGTATGCAATTATCTATTCAGCTTTTGATCTCATTTTTTAATCTAATAATGAAATGTAGACAGTTTAACAACCATTTATTATACTACTCCTTTCGATCAGTAATATGTTCGTGGTTTTAGTTTATTTTAGTCAATTCTAAACTAAAACTATGATACTTATTATAGATCAAAGGGAGTAGAACATCTAATTTTGTGGTTCTCTTTAAGAATTTATCGAACGAATGTCATCTAACTTTGAAAAAATATTGCAGAGGATTTAAAACAACAAACCTTCGTGGCAACATCTACTTCCTCATTCTATTTGTATAACAAAATGATTGGAGTTTTAGCAACAAACATATCGTAAGTTAAATTTACATAAACTTATTCAAGTGGCTGAAATGGGAAATTAATTTGGTCTGCACAACAAATAAAGTACACTTGATGCACACAAGTGAATGATTTATTCTTAATGTATTTATGTCGATCATAATATAAGAAGAAGAAAATACAAGACTGTTTTTTTTTTTGTTTTAGTAAAATCTATTCTTTCGTGAAGGTAGTTGGTCTAAATGATGCATAATAATAGGATATAAGGATGGCAATTATATGTTATTTATCATCAGCCCTTATAAACAATAATTGATAATTTGCATAATATACAATACTAATTACGCTACTTATATGGCAAACAGTCTGTACGTAGCGTTATACAACACAATGAAGATGCAAAATTACAAAAGAAACGAATGTTAGAAGGTGCAGAAAATCCAAATCAGTCAGGTTTTTTACCACTATAGTTGATTTAAAACAAACAATATATTTTGATCAACATGTCATGGTTCTCCAGCACTGAAAGAACAAAATAGATTAAAATTTGACATCATTTTTTTCAGTGATAGTCTTATCCTTGTTGAATGAAACAACACAATATTATTACCATGTTAGCTTTGGATAAAATTCTCTTTTGAGCTACATTGGTTGCGACAAGAGGTTTTTTTTTTGATATGATAGTAAAGGAGTGGAATTCAGCTATAGGTGGAGCTAATCCGATGGAAGTTTGGTTGAATAAATTAAGACATATAAGAAGATTTCTTAAGGAATGGGCAAAAAATCAAAGTGGAAAGTATAAAAAAGAAAAAGAGAGATTGTTAAATATCATTGATAATCTGATTTGAAAGCGGATGCAAATATCTTGGATACAGAAGAAAGGGAGGAATTAAAAAAGGCAAATGATAGTCTAAACAAATTAAGAAGAGAAGAGGAGTCTAAATGGGCCCAAAGAGCAAAAGTTAAGCATATTCAAGGAGGGAATAATACGAGGTATTTCCACTTAATAGCGAATGGTAAACACCAAAAAAATAAAAATTTCCAATTAGAGCAACAAGAGGGGATCATCGTTGGGGAAGATAATTTGAAGGTTTACATTACAGAATTCTACACGAATTTTTTTGGGGCACCGGCACCAACCAATATTTCTTTAGTTGAAGAGGGATATCCATGATATTACGCAAATCTCATCAATGGAGAATGACATCTTGACGGGCCCCTTTACGGAAGATGAGGTTTTTGAGGCAATTTCTCTGATGGAACTGAACAAAGCTCCTGGACCAGATGGCTTTCTAGCTGAATTTTATCAAAAAAAATTAGGATATAATAAAGGATGATCTAATGGCTTTGTTTTCACAATTTACCAAAGGGGAATTGCCCCTTTATAAACTAAATTTTGGAGTTATTACATTATTACTCAAAAAAAGAGAATGCGGTCTAAATACAACAATATAGATCTATTTGTTTGCTTAATGTATGTTTTAAGATTTTCACTAAAGTTGGTATAAATCGTATCTCGGGGATTGCTCCAAGAGTTATAAAGACAACTCAATCAGCTTTTGAAAATGTGTTAGGATCAAATCCTATAAATATAGGTTTTAGACGGACTTTGAATGGGAACAAATGGGATAGATGGACACACCTTTTACATAGACTCATTTTAGTTCAGCTAACTGATACTGAGGATTTTTTCAAGTGGAATTTAACTACGTCTGGCATTTTCTCAATTAAATCTATGTATATTGATTTATTAAATGATGATACTGTTTGGAAGATGAAAGTTCCACTAAAGATAAAGATCTTCATGTGGTTTGTTTATAAGAAAGTGATTCTTACAAAAGATAACTTGGCTAAGCGTAATTGGCATGGTTGTGCTAAATGTTGTTTTTGTGATCAAGATGAGACAATACAACATCTTTTTATTTCATGCCCTTTTTCTCAGATGATTTGGAGGATTGTTTATATGGCTTTCAACATACCTCCTCCATCGAATATTACAAATATGTTTGGCAATTGGTTAAATGGTGTTGCAAAAAAAGACAAAGTCCACATTAGAGTTGGTGTGCGCGCTTTGGTTTGGGCTATATGGAATGTGCGCAATGACTGTATCTTTAACAGAAAAAGTTTTCCATCATTTTTGCAGGTAATCCCTTTAGCTACTCATTGGATCCATATGTGGTCTTATCTCCAGCCAGAAGAGGAGCGTCATGCTATGGATACTGGGTGCAACCGACTGGCAACGGTAGCACGGGATTTTTACAGCCGGTGCGGTTGGCGTGCTGATCGTCGTCTGACATGTTGATGCAAAGGCGCTTCATGTTACATTTTTTTAGATGGATTATTTTTGTTGAGACTTTAAGTGATCCATGAATTGTAATAAGTTTTGACGATGCTGGTTGTAAGACTGTTTTGATTCTAATAAAAGAGGCCGTATGCATCGCTTGATGCAGAGGCTGGGGATATACCCCCATTTCGAAAAAAAAACTCAATCAGCCTTTATGCCAGGTAGAAATATCTTGGAAGGGGTAGTCATTCTGCATGAAACAATTCATGAGTTACATACTAAAAAGATCGATGGGGTGTTATTTAAAATCGACTTCGAGAAAGCATACGATAAGGTGAAATGGCCTTTTTTACAACAAACATTGTGAATGAAGGGCTTTGCTCCAGAATGGGGTAGATTAGTGCAACAATTTGTTCAAGGTGGTAGTGTTGGGGTGAAGGTGAATGATGATATTCGTCATTATTTCCAGAAAAAAAATGTCTAAGGCAAGGGTATCCTCTGTCTCCGATGCTTTTTAATATCGTAGTGGATATGCTTGTCATCTTAATTGAATGAGCAAAATAGGATGGTCAAGTCGGAGGGTTAATTCCACATTTAGTTCATGGAGGACTCTCTATACTACAGTACGCTGATGACACTATTCTTTTTTGGAACATGACCTCAACAAAGCTGTCAGTATGAAATTAATTTTGTGCCTCTTTGAATAGTTATCGGGGCTTAAGATTAACTTTCATAAGAGTGAGATTTTTTGTTTTGAAAAGGCAAATGAGGAAGAGGACCAGTATAAGCAGATCTTTGGATGTGATGTTGGACAACTCCCCTTTAGATACTTGGGTATTCCAATCCATTACAAAAAAACTCAGGAATTCGGATTGATATCCGATAGAAACACGGTTTGAGAGTAAATTAGGATGCTTATGGAAAGGATTGATGGGGGTTAAACAGGAGTTTTTTTCTAGGGTTTTTTTCAAACTGGGTAATGGTATGAGTACCCGCTTTTGGGATGATACATGGTTACAAAATACTTCTTTAGCTCACCAATATCCGTCTTTGTATAATATTGTACACCATAAGAATGTCACAGTTGCACAAGTGTTAGCCCAAACACCATTGAATATTACTTTCCGAAGGGTGTTAAGTGGTAAGAAATGGACTGCATGGTTGCAATTATGTAGGAAACTAATGATGGTAAATTTGAATCAAATGGTTTGTTTACAGTAAAGTCGATGTATGAGGATCTTACGTGTGATCATACCCCTTTTTTGAGAAAGTACCTATGGAAGGTTAAAATTCCACTTAAGATTAAGATTTTCATGTGGTTTTTGTGTAATAAGGTTTTGTTAAGTAAGGATAATCTAGCTAAACGTCATTGGAATGGGTGTACAAAATACGTTTTTTTGGGGAACAGGAGATCATTCAGCACATTTTTATTGAATATCCTTTAGCTAAGCTCTTATGGCGTACAGTTAATTTCACTTATGATCTTCCACCTCCGACCAATATTACTAATATGTTTGGTAATTGGTTAACTGGAGTAGATAGACAATCTAAGGTTTTTATCCGGATTGGGGTTTTTGCTTTATGTTGGTCTATTTGGAGGGTCAGAAATGATATAAGTTTTAGTAAAAAAAACTCTTTTCATTTCTTGCAGGTTATCCATATGGTCTCCCGTTGGGTCCAGCTTTGAGCCCTACTCTCACCGGAGGGTTAGCGGGATGCCATGGCTTCTGGTTGCACACGGCTCCTGATGGTCGCTCAGGATATCTTGTGCCAGGCTGGTTGGCGACATACTAGAAGGCTATGTTGATGTGTAGTCATAGTTTGTGTTGTTTTCGATGATTGATTTTTGTATCAATCCTCGGTGATGCGTGAGTTGTAAACAATATTTTCTAAACCTTTTTTCCAATAAATGACCGTGTGCATCATCATGATGCAGAAGCCGGGGTATACCCCCATTTCAAGTCTGCATAAACATGGAGCACCAAGCACGTCTGAAATTGTTCAGAAGTTCAGAGCTAGTATGGTGATGAAACTGCGACGAGCCTTGAATTAGTTCAGTGTCAACCGGCGTTTCAGTTGGATATTGTAGATTCAGCAAGAGATTGTTGTGTAACCATAAAAACATAGCACATGTTGTTGGATATTGTTGGGTAAAATATGGCATTTCACATGAACAAACCTAGCCAACAGGCATTGAAGATCGATAATGGCAGAATTCCCTGGAAAAAAAAAAAGAACCAGCCTCTAGAAATTCCTTCAACCAATATACCAGAACGATTAAGAAGCACTGACGATACAGTATCTGCAAGCAAATATTAGACCGGAGAACAAAATTAGAAAGATTCTGAACTGAAAACAAGCATCGATTGAAGAAGGGTTGTATTGGTGAGGAAAAATCTACAAAACAGTTCAAGTTACAGGGGATATAGCTTTACTGGTGGAAGGAGGGTGAAAAAGTTGGGCGATGATACAAAGCATATATAGGCGGCATGCAAAGAGAAGTTATAACTGACCTACACCCCCCGTGAGTGGCTCATCTCTGCATCAACAATAGCCTGTACACATGCCTCCTAGATTGGGTTCAGGAGTAGCTGCCCCTCTACATTGGCCCGCCCGAGCGGAGCTCGCGTACACGGTGCAGTAAATCTCCTAGCGATGCTCTTCGACGACCCGGAGAGATCACATACGTCGAACGACACAATCACACAATCGGGTGGTAGAAAGCCTCAAATTGCTGTGATGGCTCCTAGGTAGAGCAGTTTTACTGATACTTAATAACCATCATTAAGAGAAAAACACATGCACTAATCTGAGGAGTGCCACTCGACATCATCATGCAAATGCATCTCCAACCTCACGCCTAGCGGTCATCCACGAGTTGGGGCAAATGTCAGTCAACGAGTGTTATCGGCTTTGGCAAAGGGTCTTGCTGCACCAGAACGACATTGCAAACACAAAGCTCGCCGGCTAAATTGTTAACATCACTATGGCCCTCGCTTCCATGGACGAAACACATCTCGAGTGGTCCCATCCGTTGTCCGTTCTGCAGATGCCGACAGCCTGGGAATCTTCGAATTGCGCAACAGGTGTAGTCCTCGGTGGACCAACCGCGGAAGGGATGCCGCTGGCCTTGGTTGGAGAGCCACACGAGATGCTGGCGGCATAGGACAGACCGAACGCACAACCGCAAGCTGGAATCGGTGAGAACCTGGCGCCGACGAGGACGCGAAGCAGCACGTGCGAAAACGGCTTGATGGAGATAGGGTAGAGGGTGGGGGACAAGGCCCTAAGGGTTCTCCTCCGTCCGTCGTCGGGCAGGTTCCTTCCTCCTATGGTGGCGAGGAGTTAGATAGGTGGCGTACGTCAATGTTCGCTAAGTCCCGTGGAATCTTGGTCTTGCAAAGCCCTTCAATGTTGTTGTGATCAAGTCCTCGCACCGATGACAATGGTATAGCCTATGAGCTTTGTGTCTGCAATTGTGTCTCGACGAAATAAGGTCCTTCGACCAAGCCAACAACACTCAGTCACCCACATTTTCTCCGGATCACCAGCTCGTGGATGACAGCTAAGGACGTGAGCGGCGGTTCATTTACAAGGTCTCATGATTATGATACCATTGGATGACGGTCATGTCACTGCTCGGCATTTGTTTGTCTCTTGGTGATTGTCGCCGTGCTTGTAGGCTCGTTGATGCTTACCAAATGCATATGGCGTCTATTTTTTTCACTTTTCTCCCTTAGAGAGCTGGTAAACGACGTGTCCCACTTAAAGTTTAAATATCCCTCATAAGTACACATTTCTCCCATGGGAATGTGATTTTTGGAAGGAACCTGAAGGTTAAGTTAACCATGGTTTATCGATTGCAAGGTTGGGAAAAGTGCGGCTTTAAACTAAATACTACATTTGTTCTAGTGAATAATGCTTTTTTTATAAAAGTCAAATTTTGTATAGTTTGACCAAATTTTTAGAAAAAATCATTAACATGTACCATCCAAAATCAATACCGATAGATACACCATGAAATATATTTTCATATGATATTCATGATCTATATATTTTCATATGATATCCATGAAAAAATCATTAACATGTACCATCCAAGCGCACTACTGATCCACTTGACATGGTGATGAGGGTCTTGCAGTAGCGGATACTAACTACGTGCTCTACATTCGGGTTGAGATTCCGAACAACGTCCTAGGCAGCGAGAATATGGTTTCCATGGGAATTGAGTAGAGGGGGGCCCATTGGCATCGAGCTCCTGCCCGGGGCATAGTGGTGCATGCTCGTTGTTCGGTGGTGGTGGAAGCGGTGGCGGTGGTGGAGCTCTTGTTCTGGCTCCTGCTAGACCAATTTCCATCGGTTGCAGCGTTGCGTCTGTGCTCGGTGTTAGCCGTGTGTGGCGGTTCATCGTTAAATACAAGCGTCCGCCTGGATAATCGGGGTTGATGCACATCCACATGCGGTGCCTGCGATACTGCAAGAGCTCGCCAGCCGACTCATGTTCCAGTCGGAACTTCTTGCACTCCTCTATCTCCTTCTGCTTGGATGCCTCTGATGGCGCGTGACGGGGCTTGATGGAGTGTTGCTTCCTCCCCGGCGACGGCACCAGCAAAGCTGCTTGTGACGGTAAAGCACACGTCCGTTGGGAACCCCAAGAGGAAGGTGTGATGCGTACAACAGCGAGTTTTCCCTCAGTAAGAAACCAAGGTTATCGAACCAGTAGGAGATGAAGGCCACGTGAAGGTTGTTGGTGAAGGAGTGTAGTGCGGCGCAACACCAGGGATTCCGGCGCCAACGTGGAACCTGCACAACACAATCAAAATACTTTGCCCCAACTTAACAGTGAGGTTGTCAATCTCACCGGCTTGCTATAAACAAAGGATTAAACGTATGGTGTGGAGAATGATGTTTGCTTGCAAAGAACAACAGAGAACAATGATTGCAGCAGGTTGTATTTCAGATGTAAAAGAATGGACCGGGGTCCACAGTTCACTAGTGGTGTCTCTCCAATAAGATAAATAACATGTCGGGTGAACAAATTACAGTTGGGCAATTGACAAATAGAGAGGGCATAACAATGCACATACATATCATGATGACTACTATGAGATTTACTTAGGGCATTACGACAAAGAACATAGACCGCTATCCAGCATGCATCTATGCCTAAAAAGTCCACCTTCGGGTTAGCATCCGCACCCCTTCCAGTATTAAGTTGCAAACAACAGACAATTGCATTAAGTACTGTACGTAATGTAAACAATACAAATATCCTTAGACAAAAATATTGATGTTTTATCCCTAGTGGCAACAGCACATCCACAACCTTAGGGGTTGCTGTCACTCCCCCAGATTCAATTGAGACATGAACCCACTATCGAGCATAAATACTCCCTCTTGGAGTTACAAGTATCAACTTTGCTAGAGCATCTACTAGCAACGGAGAGCATGCAAGATCATAAACAACACATATATGATAGATCGATAATCAACTTGACATAGTATTCCATATTCATCGGATCCCAACAAACACAACATGTAGCATTACAAATAGATGATCTTGATCATGATAGGCAGCTCACAAGATCTAAACATGATAGCATATGAGGAGAAGACAATCATCTAGCTACTGCTATGGACCCATAGTCCAAGGATGAACTACTCACGCATCAGTCCGGAGGCGGGCATGGTGATGTAGAGCCCTCCGGTGATGATTCCCCTCTCCGGCAGGGTGCCGGAGGTGATCTTCAGGATCCCCCGAGATGGGGTTGATGGCTGCGGCGTCTCAGTAACTTTTCTCGTATCGTGGCTCTCGGTACTAGGGTTTTCGCGACGGAAGGATTATATAGGCGAAGGGGCAGAGTCGGGGGACGCCCGAGGGGGCCACCCCATATGGCGGCGCGGCCAGGGGTGGGGCCGCGCCCCCCTATGGTGTGGCCGCCTCGTGGCCCCTCTTCGTCTCCTCTTCGGTGTTTTGGAAGACTCCGTGGAAAATAAGACCGTGGGCTTTTGTTTCTTCCAATTCCGAGAATATTTCCTGTGTAGGATTTCTGAAACCAAAAACAGTAGAAACCATGAACTGGTGCTTCGGCATCTTGTTAATAGGTTAGTACTGGAAAATGCATAAAAATGATATAAAGTGTATATAAAACATGTGAGTGTTGTCATAAAACTAGCATGGAACATAAGAAATTATAGATACGTTTGAGACGTATCAAGCATCCCCAAGCTTAGTTCCTACTCGCCCTCGAGTAGGTAAACGATAAAAAGGATAATTTCTGAAGTAACATGCTACCATCATAATCTTGATCAATACTATTGTAAAGCATATGAGATGAATGAAGTGATTCAAAGCAATGGTCTATAGTTTGTTAACAAATAGATAATGACTAAACAGCTGAATCATATAGCAAAGACTTTTCATGAATAGTACTTTCAAGACAAGCATCAACAAGTCTTGCATAAGAGTTAACTCATAAAGCAATAGATTCTTAATAGAAGGTTTTGAAGCAACACAAAGGAAGATTTAAGTTTCAGCAGTTGCTTTCAACTTTCAACATGCATATCTCATGGATACTTGTCAACACAAAGTAATATGATGAATGCGAATAAGCAAGTATGTAAGAATCAATACACACAGTTGACACGAGTGTTTGCTTCTAAGATAGAAAGAAGTAGGTAAACTAACTCAACATAAAGTAAAAGAAAGGCCCTTCGTAGAGGGAAGCAGGGATTACTCATGTGCTAGAGGTTTTTATTTTGAAAACATGGAAACAATTGTGTCAACGGTAGTAATAATTCATATGGGTTATGTATAAAACCTCCTATAAGTTGCAAGCCTCATGCATCGAATACTAATAGTGCCCGCTCCTTGTCCTAATTAGCTCGGATTTCCATGGATTATCATTGCATTACATATGTTTCAACCAAGTGTCACAAAGGGG